>NW_002061612.1:0-2442 GCF_000150275.1 Trichoplax adhaerens
ACCATCAAATTTAATAACATTGCTTGAGTCAATACCTGAGTATTGGAAACCACTAATTGACAGTCTTAAATTAATGCTAGGTGGTGATAATAAAACTCCAGAAGGTAAAGCTATACTTAAAAATAAATCTCCACTTCATCATGTTAATAAAATATCAAAACCTTTATTAATAGGTCAAGGTGCAAATGATCCAAGAGTAAAACAAGCTGAATCAGACCAAATAGTAGCTGCAATGAAAAAACATAAAATACCTATAATTTACGCTTTATATACAGATGAAGGACATGGCTTTACAAGACCAGAGAATAGATTATCTTTTTATGCGATTACTGAAGAATTTTTTTCTAAATATCTAGTAGGTAATTGCGAACCAATCAATGATGACTTCAAGAACTCATCAATAGAAATAAAAGAAGGAAAATCTGAAATTTCACACCTTGCTAATACAACTGCAAATAAATAATAAAGAATACGTTTTAATCTAAATTAAAGATAAAATTTTTCTGTATAAACAAAAAACTATTACTACAGAAATTCTTAAATATAGTTTAGATTATAGGTATAATTACTGTTAGTTAACATATCTGGTTCCCTGTCATTATAAAGATTCTTCATCACCTATGGCAATCCAACAATACTTTATCGCAACAACCGAATTTGTTTAAAAAGACAAATAAATTAATAAAAAAATTGTATTTTGGTAAACAAGAGCTTAAAAGTTTAATTTTAGAGTGTGAAAATTAAAGGATTTAAATGTTTAGTGCAATAGAAAAAGCAATTCAGGCAATAAAAAAAGCCAAACGGCCTATTACCCTAAATTTAAGTAATACTAAAATCTCAGATAAAGAAAAAAAAGTATTAGCGGAGGCAATAAAAAAAACCACACAGCCTATTACTCTGGATTTAAGTTATAATGATATCTCAGATATAAAAACAGAAATATTAGCGGAGGCAATAAAAGAAGCCAAACAGCCTATTACCCTAAATTTACGTGATACTAATATCTCAGATAAAAAAACAGCATTATTAGCAGAGGCAATAAAAGAAGCCAAACAGCCTATTACCCTAAATCTAAATAATACTAATATCTCAGATAAAAAAACAGAAATATTAGCGGAGGCAATAAAAGAAGCCAAACAGCCTATTACCCTAAATTTAAGTAATAATAATATCTCAGATAAAAAAACAGAAATATTAGCGGAGGCAATAAAAGAAGCCAAACAGCCTATTACTCTGGATTTAAGTTATAATGATATCTCAGATAAAGAAACAAAATTATTGACGGAGGCAATAAAAGAAGCCAACAAACCTATTAACCTAAATTTAAGTAATACTAAAATCTCAGATAAAAAAACAAAAGTATTAGTGGAGGCAATAAAAGAAGCCAAACAGCCTATTACCCTAAATTTAAGTAATAATAATATCTCAGATAACGGAGCTATATATTTCTTTAATAGTATTGAAAGCACGAAAAATCCAATAAGCTTAAATATTTCGCACAATAAAAAATTACAATTTAAAGAAGCAGCTCGTAAAGCCATACTTAATACAGCTGCTAAAACAAATCAAGATTGTGACTTTAATTTAACTTTAAACCATATAGGACGTACAGATGAAATAATAAAATTATCGCAAGATGATAATTTTTTAGAAGCAAAAAGTAAAATAAGTTTGAATGTAAATTGTAAAATAAGTTTGAGTGTAAATTATAAATTAAAAGTGATGAGTGGTGGTGAGGGAGAACGGTATATAAATAAGATTCATAATACGAGTTATCCCTTACATATAGATTTTTCTACAATAATCATGAGTGATACAAATTTTGAGAAATTATTCGAAATTATTAAAGAGAAAAGCAATCCAATAACTTTAAAGTTGCATGAGCAAAATTATAAAAAATATGGCAAAAAAGTACTTGAGATTATTAAAACTGCAAAAAATATAACCTTAGATTTATCGAAGTTTGTTACTACCGTAAGTATGTCAGAGTATAAGACTATAAATAAACAAATTATAGAATTGCTTGATAGCATTAAAGAATCCACATTTCCTATTAGTTTGAGCTTAAAATTTCCGTATCACCCTAATGACGACCCTAGAGATAAAGTTATATCTTTATCTCCTTATGATCAAATATTTAATAACCTAGAAACAGGTAAATTAACATCATTAACTGTGAAACAGCAATTATGTGATTTTCATAAAAACCGCATAAAACAAATTATTGATGAGTCAAGTCACAGTATTATTTTTCGTAGCATTGATTTAACAATGGCAAGTAATGTATATGTTAAAAAATTGCTAATGGATTCAGTAAGTAAAAATACTAATCATTTTGATTTATCTGAATTATCAATTACTGATTCACAATTTGAATTAGTCTTAAATGCTATTAAAAACTCTGAAAAACCTGTGAATTTANAAGATATCACATGAATTATA
>NW_002061611.1:0-1417 GCF_000150275.1 Trichoplax adhaerens
ATCACAAAGTATTGTTACTGAAAGTAGTGTCCCTCCTTTGACATTAAGCCTAAAAGCTACGCCAAGAATAAAAGAGTATGTTACTAACAGTAAATAAGTCAGAGTAGTTATTGAGTTAGTTCCTGTCTTTAAAAACTATCAATGAATTTCTTTCCGGTAGAAAGAAAGCCTCACTCGAAAATGACTTTACGGGAACTTGTCAAGAGCTATCACATTCAATTGCCGATGCCAAAGATTGCGCAGGTCATCCCGCTTGTGCCCTGCTCTACCTAGATTAAATTTTTTAAATAAATCCACGGTAAGAAAATTCATTCATGACGCAGATTCTACTTCACTTGCAGGTCGAAACAGCCGAAACTCATCAATTAACAACCATAAAAGACAAAATGATGATTCTGACGCTCATGAACGAGGTTGTACAGTATACTCAAAGGATGAAGAATTATTTATGCTTCGATAGATAACGTTACTTGCTTATGCTATTTTTTTAGAAAGTAAGCGAAGAGTTTCCGATTTTAAATCTAATCCCGAATACAAAGATAAAAATGTTAGGAACTTACTGCAACGATTAAATTTTGTTCGAAGTTTATAATACGTTTTGTTCATTTTAGGACGAAAGCTGTAACATGCTTGATGATACGCCGTCAGCTCACTTTCGTGACAATGATTCTAACGTCAAGTCGCCTGATTTGCTTCTCTTGGGTGTTGCTACGTCTGGTAGTGATAGCAATGTAGAGATCTTGCTATTTCAATTATTTTATTTTATAAATTTGAATATATTTCATTTAAACTATAGCCATAGAAAATGAAAAATCGAAAACAAAAAGGGTCAATAGCAAAACAACGAAACAGAGACTTGGTAAAATACTAAAGATCGATAAAACTGGTAGATACCTCTGGTAAAACTGACTGAAACTGTGGAACTCTTGGCCAAGACATACTATACTACTATTTATTACCTTATTCAGCAATTTTTTGTGGTTTGGATTGTACTGTAGTTCTGAAAGCGTTGAATTTTCGGTATTCTTGATTCTCACCGGTTACTGGTATGTGCGTAACTGCATGAAATATACAGTATGTATTACTTACAGTGATCCAAAATTATGATAGTGTGAGAGTACTTGGAACTTGTTAAGTTATAGTACGGGATAAACTGGTCGTAAAATCGCATGTAAATGCGTACTTTTACACTACTGTACAATATAATTATTTTCTACTACGTAATTTATTTTACATTGCCCAAAAATATGAGAATGTTACTTTTATTAATCTACAGCATTAACATTTTTTGACGTCATTCCGAAGAATCATGTCATTATTAGTATATATATAATATACCTTTGGTATTGCAATAACTTCGGTCTTCCTAAAGCTATATTCATAAGGAATGTATATATGACGTACATACCAGTATATT
>NW_002061611.1:1576-2442 GCF_000150275.1 Trichoplax adhaerens
AAAAGGTTATTATACAATAATATATGATCGTTAATATTAGTATGTTAGTTGTATTGCTTGCTACCGTGTACAAGAACAACGTACCGTATAGGAATATATAACGCAATGATTTACGTAAATGAGCCAGGTATCCAATAAATGGATAAGTCTGAGTTTGAGGTTAAGATGAACATTTGTGTATACTGCCAGCAGTTCGCCTCTATCATGCCAAAAGCGAAAGATTTCTTTTAGTAAAAATAGCAGGAAGGAATGCTTCTGGCGAATGCAACCGCTATTCAATATAATCTTCAAATTACGTAAAATTCAAGCAGGAACTACAAGATAGATTAAGCGAAGAATTTATAGCAATATTTACATTACTTTCAAACTGACATAGCGTATAAACAACATTGTTGCTAACCTTAAAAAACTTGTTTCATAAAATGGTGTACAGTACATTAGAGTATTAGAGTGACTTTTCAAGTGTTAGTCGTAGGATAGATATTACAAAGCGAGTATAAACATTCGCTCGCGCTCATATGCATGCAGAATTCTCAAGAACATTTTACTCTATGTACTGTATAAGTAATAGTTACCGTTGTGTTTCCACTCCTAGTCGTTAACGTTAGCACGTGGAACTTTGATACACTCCTCCTAGTAAGCTTACTGAAAGTCTGTTTTATTTAGGATTTACTGCATTTAAATAGTATAGCCGTAATGACGTATTATACCCTTATCTTAGTAATTCATTACCTTATCTTATACTAACACGTTAGGTGCAGCACAACAAGTTACTGTATTCTTACATACTGTATATCTTAAGCTCTTTGCAGTATTATTCTCTCCTTTTAAGTGCTACGTTTCGCTAACACGTGGTCTCATCATTG
>NW_002061610.1:0-2441 GCF_000150275.1 Trichoplax adhaerens
TTAACAGAGGTTCAGTAACTATCAGATCGCTGACTAACGAACATTATCCTCTTAGAAATACTTTTTGTAATATGATATATAGCAATCAAAAATAACCGGGACAGGGGAACTATAGTAGGGTAACACTACGAATTGCAAGAGAGCAATAGAACTAAGAGTACCTACTGATGTGTATCAATCACTTTTCAAATTTCGTTAAGTAACTTTCGTATTAGTATGTTTACCGAATAAGGATGGTTACTATATACAGTATAGAAATCAAAAGTAATTGGGACAGGGGAACTACAGTAGGATAACACTACGAATTGCAAGAGAGCAATAGAACTAATAGTACCTACTGATGTGTATCAATCACTTCTACCTTCTCAATAATATTTACATAAATCCTAGAGATCATTCATTTCTATACCAATTCAAATTTCGTTAAGTAACTTTCATATTAGTAATCGGGACAGGGGAACTACAGTAGGATAACACTACGAATTGTAAGAGAGCAATAGAACTAATAGTACCTACTGATGTGTATCAATCACTTCTACCTTCTCAATAATATTTACATAAACCCTACAGATCATTCATTTCTATACCAATTCAAATTTCGTTAAGTAACTTTCGTATTAGTATGTTTACTGAATAAGGATGGTTACTCTATACGGTATTAATGCTATGTTAAGGTTGGTGAGCGAAACTTTCAAATATACGTTTATGGTCAATTTGTTAATAAAATTAACAGATAGTATTATCATTCGATATTATATATATCCTAGTAACAGTAATATAATATGCTATATTAAGATTAGTTAATGGTCCAGAGCACATTATGATAACTAATGTACGGTGATGGACATACCAAGTTAAGATTAGCAGGTACTGTAAGATATCTACAGTGCGGTAGAATGTCCTTCGTACTGTGGTCAATTCTATACCAATCATTATAATGTGTCTAAGGATCGCTGTCGTATGCAAGCAAAGCTTGCTCTGTCGATAACAACCGTTATAAGAAAATGTAACAATCAAAATGGCTGTATAGAAACTCTATAAAGATTCTATGTTTATTCAATTTTCATCAGAATATTACATGAAATCAAAATTTAAAGGCCCAGTGGCCACCCTTAGCGATATAACGAATACTATTTTAATAATCAGTACTCTGCAGAAATTACTACCTTAGAGCTATTCGTTTTACATGAAGAAATCTTTAGGTTAAAAGTACTGTAAGAATCTTATACTGACCTATTGAAATGAACCCATAATCAGAGTGGGATATCTAGAATTAGATAAACAGATATATACTGTAGAAGATGGGCTATATATACATCTATATTAATATATACATGATGTTATCGCCGTCGGGTTTACTAGCCCTGACGTATCGGCATTTACTTCAGTAGGTACCTCCGTAGATGGAAGTGGCAGTCGAGAGTCCATCGATAGTGTAGCATACAAATTATTAGGGAAGAAGAGTATATTGATTCAGAATAGGAAAAGAGGGATAACCCGGGTTCTAACATCCGCTGGAGGGGATAACAACAACTGAACTCTTCGTTTAACTATAGATACATATACGAATATATATATAGTAACCAACCCAAACAGATTGCGTATTTATTGCTACTATTATACTGCACTTAATACATTATTACTTATCATGATAACTCAGACCAGGAAGTACACGTAGATTACAAATGCTTACATATACGTGTATAACACAAATGTATTGCAAATATAGCGATTGTGGTTCAATAATTCGATAACAATAAGTCACTACAGTATAGTAACTGATCCCAATCTATTTAGTTATATGGAACATACATCCGCGAATGTGAAATTTTCGATATCTTCTTGGATTTCTTCTTCGCCTTGTTGCTGAGAAAGCGAAACTTCAGGCCAATTTGATTCTTCATGTATAGTGGTCAATATATTCAAATCGAATAGGTCGTCCACAAATAACTCAGATGCCTGAAAACTTAATTCCTCTTCTTCATCTTCAACATTAGTATTATCTTCTTGCAGCATTTTTTCTAGTGTTTGTAACAAATCAATTACTTCTGCTTCATCCTCTGCAATAGCTGTTGGCATTTCTGTAGAAGAAATGAGATGATCCACATTGGTTGCATGTCTTTTTCTTTTCCTTGGTCTTTGATCATCTGGGATTTCTCTGTAAAGCATACTTTCAATCGTGCCGTACATTTGCAAATGATTGACAGTCCTCTCGTTTCGGATGATTGGCTTTGCGTTTGAAAATCTGAAAAATGAATTTTCATTGAGAGCAGCATGGCCTTTGAGCTTGTAAATCCAGCGCGTAAACTGTTTTATCGGTTGTCCATAATTGATAGTAGCCTTCCAAAAATGTAATGGCGTATAGGCTAAATCACTAGGGGCGAAAGCATCATCTTTGTAGAGCAGTATATCTCTATACAGTGCTCGACATGCATGTAAAA
>NW_002061609.1:0-876 GCF_000150275.1 Trichoplax adhaerens
GTTTTTGAAAAGTACGTTCAATAGTTATCGGCTAGTTTAATGATATTAATTATAATTAGCGATCATCAAAGGAATCATATATTATTATGGCCCAGTATTAAAGTTATGCTATTACTTTCAGTTTAGTCGTCTCAGTAGAGCTTTAAATCAATAAACTACTTGGATATCAAGTTATAAACAAAGATAAAATTTCATACTAAATCAGAGTTTGCACGAGTTAAAGCTTTAATTGCTAATAAAACTTGTTGTAGTGGCTAAATTTATAAATAGTCTTTTACTAACAGGCATAGTCTAAGCAGATTTTATGATATATTGTATCAACATAAATTTCTTAATTGTCATACAGTTTTTATGATGAGTACAATGTTGTCACAACCCTCACTTGTGGCAAAGAAAAGTAAAGAACTCTAGTGTAGTTACTTAAAACTTGGGCTATTTCTCCCAGTAATTTCAGTTTCTATGAGAGAAGTATTTGAGAACTCGATTTCTCGGCTGATCTCCACAGACAACTGACTAATTATTACACTATTCTTCACGATATGAGTCTTGCCGTTTCTTGAGCAATTACTTACTTTATTCTACAAACACACGCGCTTAAATAGGTTTCTACAGTGAATTCCAATATTAACGAGTGAGAATTCATGCTTTACAAGTTACATTAATTAGTATAATACCATTACTAAATATACATGTCGATATTCTCAGACTTAGATAGCTACAAGCTATCAGGTGTTAAGACGCTTAACCTTCGTCCATATACAGCTCAATTTTTAGAGATTAACACACCTTATAAACCTACAGTAAATTAACTGCTAACAACTTCTATTTTTATCTCATTTCTACCATCCTGTTATCAGCTACAAGCGCATTAAAACA
>NW_002061609.1:1559-2445 GCF_000150275.1 Trichoplax adhaerens
ATTTAAAACTTAACTTTTAGATGATACTGAGCCAACTTATAACGGGTTTAGTGCTTACTATGTTGCAAGAAAAGTTGAATATTGTGATAACGTTACCACAATTATTAGCGAAGATACGGTACTATCTACGCCAGGATATCCAGATGGCTATTCTGGTAAAAGCAATTGTTATAATCAATGGCTAGTTCAGGTTTGCTCTACAAGTACAGCAATATATGACGCCTAGAAATGTCATAGGATTACAATTACCTGCTGTTATTACTTAGGCTCCAAAAATAGACGATACTATCAAGATTTCTATGGCTGACATTGTATTGCCACCTAACATTCCATGTGTAAATTGTTATATGAGAATTTTTGATGGTCCAGACAGTAATTCCAAAATCTTAGCAACAATTTGCTCTGCAACTTTAGCAGACGAATATACTTCTTCAACCAATGAATTGTATATTGAATTTTACACAGGTTTTCTATAATTTTTATTTAATAAAAGTATGATTGCTATGATCTTTATTGCACTACGCGAATTGAAGCTTATTTTGCCATTATTTTTAGCTTTTCCTTGGACAGGCAATAGTGGAATTGCTGCTAATATTTCTATTATCGAAATCCCCGAAGTTCAGCATCCTAATGGTAATCATAGCAATCATCATCCAGACGATCATATTCCAAATGGATCTGGCTATAATCCAGCTGGAGCAATTGCAGTTTTCGTTAGTATCGTTTTAATGACAGTCATCGTATACGTAACAAATAAATATAAAATAAGATGCTCTAGAAATAGGAGACGAAGAGGATCTGATCATTTTGCATTAGTGAACGAAATGGATACATAATGGAATAGTCCTATCTACAATCATTTCATCCTCAACGCTCATAATGCGAT
>NW_002061608.1:0-1116 GCF_000150275.1 Trichoplax adhaerens
TATCTAGAGCTATCGTGCTAACAAGATAATGTGCAGCAAGTTATACCTTAATGATCAGTATCAAATCACCGCAATGGATTTGATTTCTACTCGTACAGAAAGGTCTTGAGCTAGCTACATCTGGATTGTACAGTACAATACAGTGTTCTATAATTTTAAGACAATAGTAACGTTAAAACTACTCCACTATCGCTACCTTTCTGAAATTCTTGATGCCAGACTTCAACAGCAGCTTTTGAATGTTTTCTATGATGCATCATCCATAGAGATAGAGTTTGTACACTCTGTTGCGAGTTCGATAATTCAGTTAACCTTTTCTCTAGAGCTGCACTACTGAAAGAAGCCATTCCAATCCCATCTGGAAAGTACCACTACAAGACTAAAAATATCACGCCGACTGCAATCAAACAGAGATTGCTCGACAATAAGAAGAGAAATACAGTTTATCCAAATTGACACAGTAGATATATGAATTTTCTATACAGCTAAGACTTCTGTTGCACCTGAAATCTAGATGATACACTAACAACTTTGATGCGTGTTATCACCTAAGTACAGTACGTACTGTACTTTAACGCTCAGTATACTGCTACTGTACTGTACTGTAACATACTGTACAGTGTACAGTACTGTACTGTAACATACAGTACAGTATATTGTACTCTATTCTACACTGTACTGTACTGTACTGTACAGTACAGTGCGGTACCGTTCAAGTGTATGTACTGTACTATACTGTACACTTTACAGTCCCGTACAGCAGTGTTGTCTGCCTTTAAAGTCAACAATCAGGAATCACAACTAACTTGTATTTTTTCCCAATACTACATGTAATAAGGGACTTTTGTTCGTCTTATTTGAACTCTCTTAGAAGTCACCGGAGCAGTACTCTGTCACTAAAATTTTAAAAATATTTTACGTCAACGATTCCATACGGCATAGTAGAATGTGAATGATTCTGTGATTGATCCTAGTTAGTACATACTGTACAGTACACTTGAGAGTAGAGACCTGTATCCGAGCAATCCAACCAAAAGAAAATCTATGANATAATCTACACTGTACACTGTATGAACATACTGTACAGTATATAGCACTCAGTGCATTGACAGCAAA
>NW_002061608.1:1530-2446 GCF_000150275.1 Trichoplax adhaerens
AATAGCCAATCTACTGTACAGTATTAACTACACTACTGTAGATTGAGTACTACAAAGGGAAAATATGAGCAATCTCCGTAGTTAATAAGAGTTGCAGTTATAAGAGCAATATTTAATCGAAATCAATTCACTAGAATAATATTGCACATCAAATTTCTTCTACACACAAATCCAAAATTTATAACTGTACAGTATAATGTACACTATAAGATGTAATATTGAACGATACCAGTGTAGTGATGCACCCTATATTTGCTTGTAGCGATAGCTATATTTGATTGTGTTGCGTACTATATTTAGAATAGTTAAGTTTCTAAAAATAGATATTCTTGTGCTGCTAGATTTAGGTGACTGGTAACTACTATATTAGAAAGTGTTATTCACTAATATAGCTGTTAACTAATTATGGTACAGGACGTTATACGACTTGAAATACTAAGATTGTAAAGATGCCCAATACCTTACGGTGTTGGACATTAATGGTAAAGTAATAATATTGTAGCAGTTTGATTAATACTGTAAAATGTAGTGATGATTCATGTCTGATTGTAGACGATGTTATTGCCTTAAATAGATTCAGAGAAAAGTATATAAGGTGTACAAATCTGAGCGTAAAGAGGGAGGAAAAAGATTTGATATCTAATTGAGCTCAGATTACTTTAGACTAGATTCTTGTGAGTAATTAATTATTGCTGTACTATTCTTTAGAACCTTGTAATAAAAAGCTTTTATAGTACTGGATTCCTCTGTGGACTAAAATTACTGTGAAAACGATATTACAACCAGTATGAAAACTATGTTTTAATTTATTGTTAATTGACTGTAAGTAAAGTAAAACAAATTAAAATTAAAGATACGTAACACAGTGCGTAAATATATATACTGCGCAAGTTTTAACGATATATTAATTATATTA
>NW_002061607.1:0-1075 GCF_000150275.1 Trichoplax adhaerens
TCATATAGTCCCAGTCATGTACGTACAGTAGAATGTGTCCAAGCTTTCCGCCCCTATGTGCAGTACTGTAGTATAATATTCTAATTAATTGATCAATATCTTACATACTTCAGGTTTGTAAGCTTGAAGAGGTTCAGTAGGCTGTAACCGATGAGAAAAAGAGTTATACTTGTAAAACATGATTGGATGATGAATTCAATCCCTTAAAATAATTCCAGTTCAAATTAAGCCAAACTAAACAACAGTCTAGTAGTTAATCTCTGTAGATTTAGAAGAGCTGGCAGGGCACAGCTGCGGAGGAAGAAGCAACCAACGGTAAATACCGTACTGTACACTTGTACACTACTCGGCAGGATGCGATACAGACGTATAGACGGACTTTCCTGGAGACGATCAAGTTGATAGTAACCATATGACTGGTAAAGTCAGTGGTAAGTGTGTGTGTGACACGGTCGGTATCACTAGCTGTGAGCCTGTGGCTGTGAAAAATGACATACTGTGCAGTACAAGTGACTCGGCAGGATTCGATACAGACGTATAGACGGATTTTCCTGGAGACGATCAAGTTGATAGTAACCATATGACTGGTAAAGTCAGTGGTAAGTGTGTGTGTGACACGGTCGGTATCACTAGCTGTGAGCCTGTGGCTGTGAAAAATGACATACTGTGCAGTACAAGTGACTCGGCAGGATTCGATACAGACGTATAGACGGACTTTCCTGGAGACGATCAAGTTGATAGTAACCATATGACTGGTAAAGTCAGTGGTAAGTGTGTGTGTGTGACACGGTCGGTATCACCAGTTGGGAGCCTGTGGCTGTGAAAAATGACATACTGTGCAGTACTAGTAGTGTACTAGTACAAGTGACTCGGCAGGGTGCGGTACAGACGTGCAGACGGACTTTCCTGGAGACCATCAAGTTGATAGTAACCATATGACTGGTAAAGTCAGTGGTAACTTGTGTGATACGGTCGGTATCACTAGCTGTGAGCCTGTGGCTGTGAAAAATGACATACAGTACTGTACTGTACTAGTAGTGTACAGTACTAGTACAAGTGACTCGGCAGGATGCGG
>NW_002061607.1:1439-2447 GCF_000150275.1 Trichoplax adhaerens
AAGATGTGGGTTATACTGATGTAAAAGGATTTGGACAAAATTGACAGCCCAATCTGATTTTGGCCCAATGATTAAGGCAACTGCAGCTGTTCACCGTTGCTGGAAAATGCACAGCCGATCATTTTGTTGGCCATTTTAACTTGAACACTTTACCATGTACAGTAGTGTACATCATCTGTAATTGTACTATTTACAAGTAGTGTACGACTGTACGCCCTGGAAATGCTACGATTATAGAACAGTGAAATCTTTGAGCAAAACTAGGGGAATATTTACGGTTAAGCTGGTTTAAATTGAATTTCAATCAATAAGTTGAATAAGGCTTTACCAATGCAGTATGAGAAGAAGTGTATATACACAGTATCGATATATAAGATTGATTCAATACTTGTTAGTCATTACTCTATAATACTTTCGCCGATACTATAATAACGTCAAATAGACTTGTAAAACGATAGAGTGCTCTGTTGCGCTGCCTATGTGAAAATAGATACCATATCAAACGATAGACAGTCTACCATTTCATATGGTATCTATTTTCACATAGTTTTTTACCATAGCTCACAGCTAAAGTATCCAAGAAGATTTAGATGGCTATTTCACGACCTTATTGCTGTACTGTGCAATCAATAACTCCTCTATCTGCCGCCATAATAATTACAGTACTGCATAGAATCATCCTTGGCCATCTTCAATTTTTAGCTCACTTCGTGTTAGTCGTATTGCTCAAGCTGTTGACACTAGACTTGACACAGCACTGTACTGTACTGGACGTACTGTCCTATACTCTTGTACAGTACACAGAGAGCCCGAGTGGTAGAGTACAGTCTACAGTGTACAGTACTCTCCATTTTACCACCGTACTGTACTGGTCTGTCTCAATCACGATCATATTGATCAATTCATCATAATAAACATTGATGATAATTACTATAAGATCGAAAATAAATTAGATATCTAGCGAATCGTTAATTTGTATCTTCTATTGCTTCAAAATTTCCCCTTTAG
>NW_002061606.1:0-842 GCF_000150275.1 Trichoplax adhaerens
TCCATGATTGTATAGTAAGAGAAATAGAAAAAGATAGCGATACTTGCATCCTCTATTTACATATCTCATATGTATTTTCTGTCTTACGGTGGCCTATTCTGTTGACATTAAACGTAATATACATGATAACTTTGTAAAATATAAAATGCAATCGGATATCTGATGCAAAGATTTGCCAAAGTTGGATCTAGCAAGAAGATTGCAATTTGATCTTATCGTCATTTGGATTCTAAGTTACAGTATTACTATTACTGTCTATCCTACCATGATTGGAGTGAACTGTACAAATTCATGCATCTTTATCGCTTAGAAACTGCTGACTATTCGATCAGTAATGTAGTAGAAGCCGATTTTATAAATTAGTTGTAGACGTACATATTGCGAGATGAAATTGTCTTTCTCGGTTAGAATTTCATTCGCTTCTTCCTGCATGGTTGGTTTTCATTTACTCTGGTCACCATAGGCGTAATATAACATGCTAAAAGAGTCTAAAAATATCCCAATACATTCATTATAAAGTTAATGAAAGAGAATAGCTTTCAAAATGAGTCAATTATAGTAAACGATCATGTAAGCACCTAATAAGACGAAAAGTGTCAGCAGAATTTTCACCTACGATTAGAGAAGATTGAATGAATTAAGAGTCGATGACGTGATTGGTTACTGCTAGTCAGCTACAGAGTGTTGCCAGTACGGACCCATGGAGATGGAGATATGATGAGGGCAGACAGCTCTCTACTTGTAAATAAAGTGGTAGAATAATGTCTAGAGAGAGCCGTCAAAATGTACAAAGGACAGAAAGGAGTAGTGCAGCAAGATAAACAAGCAAATCTCCAAATTGG
>NW_002061606.1:1560-2450 GCF_000150275.1 Trichoplax adhaerens
CGCTGAACATCATAAAAGTTGTTCAATTTTCAACCAAAGACATCCACTTTATCCTATCTATCTATATATATATTATATCTGCTTCAGCGCTGAACATCATAAAAGTTGTTCAATTTTCAACCAAAGACATCCACTTTGTCCTATATATCTATATATATATTATATCTGCTTCAGCGCTGAACATCATAAAAGTTGTTCAATTTTCAACCAAAGACATCCACTTTATCCTATATATCTATATATATAACCTATGTTATATATTATATCTGCTTCAGCGCTGAACATCATAAAAGTTGTTCAATTTTCAACCAAAAACATCCACTTTGTCCTATATATCTATATATATATTATATCTGCTTCAGCGCTGAACATCATAAAAGTTGTTCAATTTTCAACCAAAGACATCCACTTTACATATATATCTATATCCATATTATATCTGCTTCAGCGCTGAACATCATAAAAGTTGTTCAATTTTCAACCAAAGACATCCACTTTATCCTATCTATCTATATATATATTATATCTGCTTCAGCGCTGAACATCATAAAAGTTGTTCAATTTTCAACCAAAGACATCCACTTTATCCTATCTATCTATATATATACTATATCTGCTTCAGCGCTGAACATCATAAAAGTTGTTCAATTTTCAACCAAAGACATCCACTTTATCCTATCTATCTATATATATATATTATATCTGCTTCAGCGCTGAACATCATAAAAGTTGTTCAATTTCAACCAAAGACATCCACTTTACATATATATCTATATATATATATTATATCTGCTTCAGCACGGAACATCACTACTATTAAATTGAAGGATGTTAAAGAGTGACATGTACTCACTACAATTCAAAATTACCAACAATTAAAAATAATAATA
>NW_002061605.1:0-1054 GCF_000150275.1 Trichoplax adhaerens
TTATATAATCTTCTCATGACTATTTTCAATAAGATTATCTTTAAACTATTTGCTAATATTTAATACATGAATCTATCAATTACTCATCATTGAATAATTAAATAAGCAATTATAAGCTATACCTCTAATTATCTAATTAATATCGTATTCTCTCTTACCCCAACGATTACTTATACATAAAAATACACTAGAATATTGTTTAACTGTAATATTGTAATATGGACGCCAACAGAACTATTAACCAAAGTATTAAGACTACTTATTACGCAGCTTTAATTAATACAAGTGTTGGCGTTGTTGCGTTTATTTTAAATCTATCAGTTTGCTTTATTATTATTACACATTCTACTCTACGCCAGCCATTTAATCATCTAATACTAAATTTATCTTTTTCTGATCTCTTGGTCTCTTTAGCCGTCTTTTTCAACGGAATTTTAGATTATTTTTCAGTACAACGATTTATGTCTTATGAATTGGCTACGGTTATTTGCAAGATTGATATGTCATGTGCTGTAATATCACTACCCGGTGCTTGCTTAACGTTACTTGTGATGAGTATTGAGCGTTATCATGCAGTTGCAATAATCCAATTACGATCAGTGAAATTATCAACGGTACGTAAGACTATTTTGATCATTTGGATATTGGTGACTTTGTCAGCAATTATACCTATCATCTATACTCAGTTGGATCCTGTTTATCCAAATGATTGTTTTGTTGGCGACATTGATAATTTTGCCTTACTAGTCGTAAGCATTATAGTTTTATTCATAACATGTGTGGTATCCATCGCGATTATGTTAATATTCTACGGTATCACTATTTATAAATTATGCCATAATATGGCTGTTGTTCAGCCTTTACAGACACGAATTACTAGTAAAAGGGAACAAAATACGCGACGAACTATTATTCCAATTTTATTTCTGTCGATTTTTTCATCGATATCTAGCGTTCCGTACGTACTCCTAAATTATTATATTATCTTTAATGAATATTATACTCCTAACTTTAGAAATAGTTTTATTCAGCAAAATCATTTTATATGGGCAGC
>NW_002061605.1:1546-2455 GCF_000150275.1 Trichoplax adhaerens
GCGAAATCTGTTATTCTATTCTAATGAATTTCATATAAGTACTGTATATAGGATACCTTACTGTTACAGTGTTATACACTATAATATCTAAATTATAGTAGAAATATCTGTGTTGGAATAATTTTGTTGATTTATCCTCATTTAAAGAGTTTCTAATTTAGATATGTGATGTTTAAATATAGCACTAGATTTTATGGTAATATACTGTATGTAGTGTTTACTTCTAAATACGGTATAGCGTATTTTTAGTAAAAGTATTAGTTTTCACTAGACTGTAGCATAACTCTAAGACTGTAATATAACTCTAAATATGTATGACCTATATGTCACGGTACGCCGTTACTAATTAAGTAACTGTAAATTAATGAATGCTTATGAATAGATAAGATAAGGTTATGTGCTATGTTTTAATGCGCTTGTAGCTGATAATAGGATGGTAGAAATGAGATAAAAATAGAAGTTGTTAGCAGTTAATTTACTGTAGGTTTATAAGGTGTGTTAATCTCTAAAAATTGAGCTGTATATGGACGAAGGCTAAGCGTCTTAACACCTGATAGCTTGTAGCTATCTAAGTCTGAGAATATCGACATGTATATTTAGTAATGGTATTATACTAATTAATGTAACTTGTAAAGCATGAATTCTCACTCGTTAATATTGGAATTCACTGTAGAAACCTATTTAAGCGCGTGTGTTTGTAGAATAAAGTAAGTAATTGCTCAAGAAACGGCAAGACTCATATCGTGAAGAATAGTGTAATAATTAGTCAGTTGTTTGTGGAGATCAGCCGAGAAAGCGAGTTCTCAAATACTTCTCTCATAGAAACTGAAAGTACTGGGAGAAATAGCCCAAGTTTTAAAGTAACTACACTAGAGTTCTTTACTTTCCTTTGCCACAAGTGAGGGTTGG
>NW_002061604.1:0-2458 GCF_000150275.1 Trichoplax adhaerens
TTTGACAGATTAGGATATGCATAAATCAGCTGTAAAAAGCAGATTCTAAGATATTTACGTTGTTGGATTGCAATATCTTCTCAAGCATTACTTTAAAACACCCATAAAGCACCGTTAGCGATGTAAATTATTATCAGTCTTACCAGATATATTTATACTAGGTATAGACGACATCTGTATAAGAATGCTCGAATCAAATTTACAAACTCTAATCTGAACAAAGCGTTGTACTTGCCATTATTATGAATTTCTTCAGTATTGATAATTATAATGGGCAGCATATTTAATAGGATATCGCCGGATTTAGAAAACTATGTGTCTAATAGTAATATGCAACAAACATCGCATTATAATGACGAAATGTAACACTATGAGTTTATGACATGAGTTAATGCAAATGCTAGCAATACCTACGGTGACTATAAAATTAATTTTGGCGATCTCTCTTATATCAATCTAGAAGACTCTGACAACAAGGAGGTTTAAATCCATAGCGGCTCAAATTGATATCGATTTTATGTTATTAAGACACAATCCTTCGAATTATCTATGTAATTACGTACAATAATGTGTGTTACAGACAGTAACAGGATTCAGTATAGAATATTATAACTTTCTAATATTTGTATTGCCATTACAGTGCATTAGCTTTTAGTTGAATTTGATACCAATATAACACTATACAATTTAAGCTTTAATTACCAGTATAAAGCTAGGACTATTACACTTTCCTATTATTGCGTCATAAACAGGAACTGTTTATTTTGTGATTACGATTTTAGGAATTATAAGATACCTGCTTATCTATCTTTCGCTGCAGATAAAGCAGAAAGCGAAAGACAATATCTATATTCAAGCTGATGTTGCATCTTACATACACTATCTGACCAGAAGTCCACAACTTAATATTTTAGCATTTATCCTGAGATCAGCTGCACATTCATTTGCAAAGTAATTAATCGTCTTATCAATAGGTAATACATATGCATGTTCATTTATTGAACTAAAAGCACTCACTAGATATATTTTAACATTCATTACGTTTTCGAATCGTCTTTTACGATCTTTTTTATATTCCACACACTTACTAGCGAACTTTTAGGCATTATCTTAGTCAGTAACGGAGGTCAAACTTGTCTTTCTGCCACACATTGTATCGGTATTTTCAGTTATTAGAGTTTTATGTAGGAAAATAGCCAAAGTTAGTACACTAACTCATTATGTCGTTTAGACCTTTTGCTAACATCTACAGTAAAGTTAACAGTTTCTTTAAGAAATTAATCTACATCTAGTCAAGATATTTCACGGCCCAAAATATACCTTAACAGACAATCACAACGTATATCAACTCATTAATTACAGATATAATATACTAATCAATATATAATACAGTGATAATTTCTCAACGTTTTTTTGATTTTTCATTATATTCTTACTGTTGTTATAACTTCACCTTAGAATCATGAATCATTCACATGCAAATTAAACTCACAATCAATTTTATTCAGCTCTCTATTCATATGCCCACATCGCTGCAATCCCACTACCTGTTATCGGCTTAATAGCAAACATATTTTTGCTGTATATTTTACTACCGATAAATGCTTTCACAAAACAACTTATCGCTTGATACTAACTTTTGTCTATAGCGACATCATTTCATCTATTACATCGATCTATGCTTATAGTCAAATTGCTGGGTATACTTTAGACGTGCACTCTGGCATCATCATGTGCAGAAGCATTTTTTATATCACTATGACTTCCTATAGAATATCGATAATGAATTTGAGTTTGATTGCCATCGATCGATATTTTGTTATCGTCAGACCTTAGATAAGTATTTATCGCATTCACAGGAACTTATTTGTGGTGGTTAGTGAAATAGGTATTTGGATCTTATCAATAATGGTAAATTTTCCCTTATTAATCATCCTCCGCATCCATCAGGCTGACAATATTACATGCGAATTTGCAGAAGTAAATGTTCCTTTATCAATTTATTTTGTCATTTATGATGTAATTCTTTACATAATATCATCAATTACGATTGAAATTACCTACTGGAGAATAGTACTTCATCAAAAATGTTACGTTCAACCCGGAGCCTGTCAATCTAGTCAGTAAAACGAACGCCAACTTAAGAAGAGGAAATTCATCAATACTCTGATTAGAATTGCTCTAAACTATATCACAATTACTTGGCTATATTTTGCAACGATTTTGGGAATTGCTATCACCCAATCTTCATTACTGAAATTACGAAATCAAAGCATAATATTATTCTTACTAGCTTTCTTTTCATATTCAGTAACAACAAGCCTTACAATTCTTAACCCATTTGTTTACTTTAGATTTGACCCTAATATACGAACCAGAGCAATAGCTATTGTACTTATGTATTCCCAAGAAATCGCATCANATTTTGCTCTCCAAGCAAGTCTATCTACAGCATCAA
>NW_002061603.1:0-896 GCF_000150275.1 Trichoplax adhaerens
TAATCTATGACTGACCAATAGCAAAATATCGTCATTTGATTCTACTGATCACTTATCCAGATTTACGCGTACAGTGTCCCAACTTTACTATTAATACATGACGAATACAATCAAGATATCAGTTGTAATATTTTCTACCGACATACTGCATCATCAGTTACGTATTTCATTTTAGTCATGGTCAGACAATAAGACTGATACTGATTGAGGGCTTTTACAAAAAATCAATATCTCAACATTGCATCATACATACGATGGATGTCAAAATTACAGAGGTACGTATGTTAGGAAATTAGCTTGCTGTATGGATCTGCATCACTTACTGTGGATTCCATTTGTGTTCATCAAGCCCTAAGAATGATCGAAAAGCGTCCATTAACGTCATGATCACTTTTTCAACTATTTAACATCACTTGATGGACGACAAAATGTTGACTGTTTACGATTTGGACATTCGCTAAATTGAGTACAGTACCGTTTATCTTGAGTATTGTACCCTGTGTCCCTGTCCTTTTTACGACTAGTCCGGTCCGCCCGTCCAGTAGAGTAGGAGTTCGGCGTACTGTACTGTACTGTCTAGTACTGTCCTTTTTCCGACTAGTCCGGTCTGGTTCGGTCCGCTACGCCCAGTACAGTCGTTTTTACACACGAACGTACAGTACAGTACAGTGTACTGTACATTATTAAAACGGTACTGGACATTGCAAGATTGCGCAGCAACAGGATCACCTTGTTCATATGGCCTACTGACGGACAGTACAGAACTACAAGTGTTTGAAGGAGCAAGATTGCATCGCACAGCAAGACCAGACAGCGTCAGCTTTTATCGTACGATACTGTACTGTACTGCCTATAGTATGCGTGGTACGCAGCACGTGCTCGAATCATCCAGTACC
>NW_002061603.1:1413-2469 GCF_000150275.1 Trichoplax adhaerens
CGGTCTATCTGTACTACCATAGAGGTCTTCTAGAAACTGCGCAGTACAGTACAGTATACTGTAGTACTGTACACTGGCTACAGTAGTTTGTACTGTACTGTACTGTACTTTTCGTTTGATGAAGAAAACTATTTTTTACCTCACACACAGTCTATGTGTGGTTTCATCATTCTATCACGCTTGCGTAGTGGTTTGACCCACGCCGCAATCCGGGTGGTCAACTATAATCTGCAGGGCTCTTTCTCATCAAACGGATCTCTCTGCAGCGTGTACTGTCGCTGAAGCAGTTGAGGAACAGCACGTACTGTACTTTGTTGCCCTTTCCGCCATCTTGGTAGTCCATTCTCGGTTAATCCGTGATTAGAAATATCGACTTATAATGCTGTCTGCACGTTTAAGTAATACCGTTGGTCGGTTATTGACTGGTAGATTGCCACAGGTTAGTTATATTGCTTGATAGAGGATGATTGATTACTTTTTCCGCATTTTCTCTTGACCAATCTGTTGCGTCAAGCTTTGCAACTGCAGAGGGGTGCCATACGTTGTCCTTCTGCAGTGCCACAAATCGACTATCTTCGATTTTAGTCTCTGTACTAAATATGAGTTGAAAAGCATCGTGATAGAAAATGAATTTAAAGGGTCTAAATGAAAATAAAAAGAAATTCATTTCTTATGCAATTGATATCAAGGTCTGTCGTGGTTCACTCGGATCCGCGGCTGTTGCATCTCGCAACCTGTCTACTGGTAACATCCAATTTGCCTCTGCCGGTAAGCGTATGGAGTTGACGACATAGTGCATGCTACAGCAGTTGTAAAGAATAATTCTTTTATCCTATCCTACCTATCAAGGTATAACGCTCCTTTTCGTTATTGTAATGATTGATATTGTATTATAATGTGATACTTAGGAACTGCGGAAATTTCTTCAATCATTGAGGAAAAAATCTTGGGACAAGATGATAAAATTGAACTTGAAGAAACTGGCCGTGTGTTATCTATTGGTGATGGTATCGCGCGTGTCTTTGGCTTGAAAAACATCCAAGCCGAGGAGATGGT
>NW_002061602.1:0-907 GCF_000150275.1 Trichoplax adhaerens
TGGATATTATTTACATATTATAAATTGTTTATTATGAAAGATCTCAATTCTTCAAAGAATGCATCGAATTTATACATGAATGCCGGTATGACGAAAACCTAATATTAACGTGCCAAGCGTATTTTTTATTTTAAGTTGTCAATTTTGAATTATCAGAATTGTATCGATTATAAAAATTCCTGAATTAACTCGCTATTTACGTATGTTGTCTATAGGATACACAATGGATCTGTTTTAGTTCATTGGTAAGTAATAAACTAGCATGTAACGATATTCTACAACATTTTCGTATTGGTATCTGGAAAGTGAACAAGCAAAAATCATTGCTTTATAGCGTCTGTGGAGTTTCTCGTTCCGTCACCGTTGTTGCAGCTTATTTAATGGCTATTAGTAATATGTCCTGGAGACAGTCACTAAATGCAGTTAAAGCTTCTCGAACACAGGCCAACCCGAATTCAGGATTTCGCCGTCAATTGATGAAGTTTGAAGAGCGCCAGCTAGCGGAGGTACAAGCTTAGCAAACTTGCTGTAGCTATGCCATGAGAGCTTTATGTACATTACATAGATGCGTATCACCGACTTCTTTCCATGCCTATGAGATATAAGATATTGTAAATGCATCCTTAAAACTTTTCAATCACTTAACATTAACTGGATGCACTATGATGTAATACTTACTTCATATCTTTGTTAATATAGCTAAGAAAAGAATTAAAAGAGAAATACCCTGAATATAATCCATCTTATGACGATGGATATCTTGAAGAATTATTACGAAAAATGTCATCTTCATCTCCGATATTGATGTAGAATTGATATAATTTGCAAATTACGTTTTAGACCTATATTTTTGTTTCTTTTCTATTATCCAAAGTATTTTATCGTTTTGACTAGGTTTCGTCTGAGT
>NW_002061602.1:1389-2469 GCF_000150275.1 Trichoplax adhaerens
CACTTAATGTGATCAATTATTCATATTACAGTAGAAGGATTCTACAAATAATTAAATAGCAGAGACACCGTAGTCATAGTCGCATTGTTATTATGTATGATTTAGATATCTTTAATTCTACGTAGAGCGTAAGATTCCGTGTCCAAGTTACCTTAGGAAGGAAACATACGTTCGGATCCTTATATTCCATAGCATTTTAGAATAGATATATCGCTTAATTCCATACAAATATCTTTAATGGGATTCAGATTTAAATGGTAAAAGTAATTCTATTTTGTATCACATACAAGATTTCGCATCAATAAATATATAGTCTGTACGTATAGTGCGTATGAACTACCGATTCAATTGGATGAAGACCTTTTAGTAGATTTGCCTCTATTACTAGCCATATTTTGACTGAGTGTCACTATAAACATTACGACGAGTTTAGAGACCAGCCTAAAATAAGATACAAAACAATGGATGCTATTGGATAAGGACTTTTTACTCACCGGAATCTGTTGGTAGTAGACAAATTTATATGAGTATGAGGTCTAATTGTACCGTCGATATTTATTGATCGTTGATCTAGCTTACTAATTATAATTGCCAATGCTGTGGCTGATCAATTGTACTTCTCAATCTTAAGGATAAGTTTGATAGGTAGCCTAAGATCGTTTCTAATAACTAAAATAGCATGCTACATGTATAATGATCAATTTGCCTTCCTACAAATTGAATAGTTATTACTTGTACATAAAATTATCGTGAATGGTACCAATTGATGCTATTCGCTGATATAAAGCTATTGAAAAGAATCTATCCTTTTGGCTAATAAAAGATGTCGGCTGAAGATTAGCCATAGACAATATTGGATATTTATTTAATTTCTAACAAAATGACAGTGACCAACGATGGAATCGCTAGTAGAATAAAATAAATGATCATTACATGCGCGTAAAGGGAAGTATTCTAGAACGCTGATATCACATCTTGTGATTTATAATATCACTTTTAACGTCAACTTACTTTTCATCAAGTGGTTTATTGCGTCTTGTATTTTAGTGGTATTAAAATGCAATGCTCCAAGGGACTGGC
>NW_002061601.1:0-2470 GCF_000150275.1 Trichoplax adhaerens
ATATATGGTCCTTATGATAGTAAAGATTGCCTAATAAAATCTCTTGTGCATATGTACAGTGTACAAGTTCTTTATCTATCTTGATTGAGCAACACATAGCTAGCGAAATCGGGTAGCAATAAATACTCGCACTACCTGGTCCTAGCAGTAGTAAGGATTACTTAATGAAGTCTTTAGTACGTATATATAAAATTGTTGTATCCATCTTGATTGAGCAATCCATAGCTGAGTGTGAGATTAGCTAGCCATGAATGTCAGTCCTCAAAGTGATAAACATTGCTCAGTGAAATTTCTATTTTCATCTTGAATGAGCAACATATAGCTAAATATGTGATATCAGTTAGTAATGAATACTAATCCTTGCAATGGTAAAGATTGTATAGTGAAATTTCTATATCCATCTTGACTGAGTAACATATAACTAAGTGTGTGTGATTAGCTAGCTAGTAATGGATACTAGTCCTCGTATTCGTCAAAGTTGCTTAATGAAAATCTCTTGTATGTATGTATGAGATTTCTGTATCCATCATGATCGAGTAACGCATAACTAAGTCCCCTAGATCAGCTAGCAATGAATAGCAGTTCTTTTAGTAATAAAAATTGCCTAGTGAAATTTCTATGTCCGTCATGATTAAGTAACCCATAGCTAAGTGCGTGAGATCAGCTAGCAATGAATATTCATACTAAGTGATCCTTATAGTAGTAAAGATTGCATAATGAAATCTCTTGTATGCTTGTGTACGAGATTTCTACTTAGTAAAATCATTTCATTTCTTAAACGTATGCTTAAACGTATGCTATATTGTTCAACCTGTAGTATAATATCATAAGTTGATATTAAACTTTAAGGATTATCTGGCGAAATTCTATGATTGGGCTATGAGTTCCAATCTTATATTTAATACGTATAATTTCATAGATTGGCTCATCATTCTTTTAACTATTCATGAATCGTTATGGATGATTAAATGATGTGTAAAAGTACTAAACATTTTAGGGGAAGGGAATACGTGCTATCTAGAACTAGGTTACATCGTATCGTGGATGATAGGATTCCTTCTTTGCACCCGAAAATTTCCTCGCTTTACTTATATTCCTATAAAAGAGAATGATTCGGTTATTTATGATTACACAATCTATAAAATACTCCATGCTTCTGAGGATCGAATTATTATCGACAATATTAGATTTAGTTGCCATCATTAGCTTTACCTATGGAATTGAATTGGGAAAATAATGCTACTCTTTCCTTCAAAAGTAAGGATCGTAAAGGGAAGAGGAAGTTACGTTAAGAGAGATCAGCATCTAAACTGGCGTGAAATAATATTGCTCAACAGCAATAACATCTCCGATAATGGTAACAGCTTTTGGAGATGGCGTAAAAGTCAGCCGCACTTTGTAATGAAGTGCCTGTCAAGAATAAGTTGTAGGGTATAATATAAGCTATAGTATATCATGGTGGTTTGGGCCATGGATAAAAATTATGAAAGTAGTAAGGAATGTAAGGACATTCAAGACGTGGTTAGATATGAAAGCCTTTCTTAATTCACAAGAACTGTGGTAAAAGACTACACGTATACCTATGTTGACCAGTAAGTTAACATCAAATTTATACTACGTATAATAGAAGCATAAGTACATCAATTTCCCTCTTATACTACATAGGGTTATCGCCAACATGATATAAATTCATTTTACCATTTTAAACCATATCTGATGATCTAGAAGGTTACATCAGATCCCACCTATAATTATAATGTCTTGATGGGCCATAAAAACAGAACATATTCTTCCAACTGGTAACAGGTCTGGCCTACTTATGGCTCTAACACTATGAACGGAGTATTTAAAGTCAATAAAACGATCAAAACTATCAATGGTACTATCTAAAACAGATTTGAACGTTTTCAAGTGGCAGCAAAGATACACAATAAGATGTAACAGCTTGGCTATGGTTTAATACAGAGCATGGAATGAAAAATAATTCGCCCACTTCTTTTATTAGAAGTAAATATTTTCGTATGATTTCGGGCTGTCGACTCTCCGGTTTCAAATAATCAAAGCAGATTTTTCGATAGATTCCTGCCTCATTTAATTTATTTAAATAAATTCCAGTAGGTAATGAATGAAGAGAAAAAACAGGTGGTTAATTAATTATTCAATCTGTTTAACCGACCATATTTTAAGCCTCTATTACTATCAAAACATACCCACCTACTTCGATAATAGGTTAAAACAACATCAAGCTCATGGCTATTTGAAATACTGCAATAGTTAGATCTATTTATAATCCAAATTTTTAACGATTTGAGAGTTGAGATTGATGAGCAAGATATTGAATCCTTTTGCTGTACATTAGCTACCATGTAAACTTCTTCAGGTTAGTACTTCAACTGAACAACGTCGCAAAATATAGCTTATATTTTTGACTCTCCAAATAGTTATTTATTTTTTATTGATGATCGAGCAT
>NW_002061600.1:0-1114 GCF_000150275.1 Trichoplax adhaerens
AATAACTACCAATGATGCAGCAATAGGAACTATTGTATATGTGGTTCGTTGCTACTTATGGCTTAGAATGCAGTTACAATTTTCGTGTCTACTGAGTAAAGAACCAAAACATGAGATAACTCAGCCACAGTACAATAAATAAATAGTAATTTGGCAAAACGTAGGTATTTAAATTATGACTAAAATAAGAACACGTTGTATGGTATTGAACTTAGTTACGAGATTCCATGTAATCGACAAAATTACCAAGTATCAAGGAGAAGAAACTTATTCACTATCTAACCGTAAAAATTTCCTGAAACTGTTTGAGATATGCACATATTTTTGTTATGAGGAGAAATTAAAAATTATGATCAATTTAATCAATATTACCTTTGTCATATTTTATTGCAAGGCAAACTCACTAACAAGTATGATTGCTTTAAGTGTTGATCAGAAAATTTAAGATAAATGATAATCTCGTTCGATAATCCAGTTAATGTTGATGATATCAATACCATCCACTGGTTTGTTCATATAGATAGCCCACAGTCGTCACAGATGAATACTACTAATTTTTCATTTCATGAAATCGATGATCCGAATGTAAAAAACTATGAAGAACCAGCAGCGAAAAGAAATAAATGTTCATAGTCTTTTCGGGTAAGACAAATTTGTTATCTATATCCAACGCTCAGCATGAATATACAAAAACATGAATGTCATTACGTGACGCTTGCGCAGCTGTTAATTCTGTATTATTAGACATGAGACTCTTATCATCTGGCAACTGCAGTAATATTACAAAGTTGCAAAGAGCCAAAATAAGGCATGGAAATAAATTAGCTTCGATTGAAATGAAAAATGGAATTGAATGTTTAATGTTTGATGATCGTGAAGATAAGATATATTATAGAATTGATGCTGATTGCCATAATGTGCGTAAAGAAAAGCATGTCGCTTTAATTGGAGAGCCTGATGGTGAGTATTCAGATCATGCGACAGTAGTGAATGGTAATGCCGCATCTATACAAGCGCAATAATGGAGGTCATTTTTAAGCATGCTATGGAGTCTTAACGAGCTATAGGATGTGATGGCATATCAGTAAATACAGGATGGATGGATAGAGTTATT
>NW_002061600.1:1645-2471 GCF_000150275.1 Trichoplax adhaerens
GAAAAAAATTTGTTTTCAGATCTTGCGATATATACCGATCACGAAATTCCAAATTTTAGAAAAATAAGGGCTTTATTGAATCTTATACAAAGATTAACTATGCACAGCTCTACTCTAGCCGAATACTTATACTAAAGACTTCTACAACGAACTATCAGAATAATTTAAAGTTGCATGCTTTTATACTTTTCGTAGCATTCGCAGCTACAATCCGCACGGCAATCTTTTACCTTATTTTAAGCGAAGTTAAATTATTCTTAGTAACACTATGCTACAGGGGACCTTCATTAATCCGATATGGATACGACTACAGTATTTACGTAGACATTATTCACACCAGTCAAAGTACAATGAATTAACCATATCCTAATATATGATTTACAGTTCTATTTTCACCGATAACCTTATTAGTAACTCAACATCTTACTGTATATTGTCATTTATACTCTAGTATAGAGTCTATACCACTACAGTCCATGGTTAAGGCTACCAAATATCTCTTAGTATAAGTATAGAAGTTACTCTATCGTACATTACACTAAACATGGCTAACAGTTTACAATCATAATACTAAGTCACATTATAGATCTATATCACATAACTCGTATTTTATACTTCACGAGAATATCTTACTGAGTGCCGTCATTGATCTCAGTATTAAAAGATTGCTATAGAAAAAATCTTATCAATCAGACTAAATTATCGTGAAGTAATTTATAATACTGATGAACTTTGGCGATTTAGATTGGCAAAAGAGACTAATTCGAGGCAAAAGATTATCTGAATTTAGATATTCAGGATGGTAATACAAACGCAGCTGTTAATG
>NW_002061599.1:0-2484 GCF_000150275.1 Trichoplax adhaerens
TTTCTACAGAGTACCTGATTTTTAAAATAGTATTCATTATATCACTAAGGGTGGCCACTGGGCCTTTCAATTTTGATTTGAAGTAATGCTCTGAGGAAAATTGAATAAACATAGAATCTTCATAGTGTTTTCACGGCCAGTTTGATTGTTACATTTTCTTAGAACGGTTGTCATTGACAGGGCAAGCGATCCTTAGACACATTATAATGATTGGCATAGAATTGATCACAGTACTAAGGGCATTGTACCGCACTGTAGATATCTTACACTACCTGCTAACCTTAACTTGGTATATCCATCACCTTACACTGATTATCATAATGCGCTTTGGACCATTAACGAATCTTAATATAGCATAGTACATTACTATTACCGGGATATATATTATCACAGTCAATATAAGTATATAATATCGAATGATAATACTATCTGTTAATTTTATTAACAAATGGAGCATAAACGTATATTTGACAGTTTCGCTTACCAACCTTAACATAGCATTAATACTGTATATACAGTAGTAAGCATCTTTATTCGGTAAACATACTAATACGAAAGTTACTTAAGGAAATTTGAATTGGTATAGAAATGAATGATCTCTAGGGTTTATGTAAATATTATTGAGAAGGTATAAGTGATTGATACACATTAGTAGGTACTATTAGTTCTATTGCTCTCATGCATTTGGTAGCGTTACCCTACTGTAGTTCCCCTGTCCCGGTTCTTTTTGATTGCTATATATCATATAGTAAAAAGTGTTTCTAAGAGGATAGTGTCAGTTAGTCAGCGATCTGATAGGCGAAATATTAATAAATGGGTACATTATCGTAAACCGTCAGCAAAGCGATGGGAGTTTGGATTAGTAATAATTAATTGAAGTACAGTACTGTATTGTCCATTTTTTAGAGACCGTTCTCAAAGGGTCTCTTAAAAATGTACTGTACATACATTGGCGGTAATATGCAAATCAGATGTCCAGAGAGACAATGTACTTGGATAAGAATTGTATGAATGTTGGGGGAGCATGCGATCCGCACAATAGACAATTCTACACGTCTTGTAGGATTGACTCCCTGATGGACTAGCACTCGAGCGCAGGACGAACGTACAGTACCTGACAAGAGTACTGTACTGTACTGTACAGTACATGCAGTGATACAGTACCGGTTTTTGTGCTTGACGTTATTGGTAGCATGCGACCTGCACAATACTGTAGAGTGTAGACCCGTCTTGTAGGATTGACTCCCTGATGGACTACTATAGCACTCGAGCGCAGGACGAACGTACCTGACAAGAGTACAGTACCGTACAGTACTGTACAGTACATACAGTGATACAGTACGTGTTTTGTGCTTGAAGTTATTGGGGGCATGCGACCTGCACAATAGACCCGTCTTGTAGGATTGACGCACTGATAGACTAGCACTTGAAGCAGGACGAACGAAGCCTGACAAGAGTACGTGTTGTGTGCTTCACCTTTTACTCTACACGCCTTGTAGGACTGACTCACTGATAGACTAGCACTCGAAGCAGGACGAACGAAGCCTGACAAGAGTACGTGTTGTGTGCTTCACCTTTTTTTACTCTACACGTCTTGTAGGACTGACTCACTGATAGACTAGCACTCGAAGCAGGACGAACGTACCTGACAAGAGTACGTGTTGTGTGCTTCACCTTTTAGTCTACACGTCTTGTAGGATTGACTCACTGATAGACTAGCACTCGAAGCAGGACGAACGTACCTGACAAGAGTACGTGTTGTGTGCTTCACCTTTTAGTCTACACGTCTTGTAGGATTGACTCACTGATAGACTAGCACTCGAAGCAGGACGAACGTACCTGACAAGAGTACGTGTTGTGTGCTTCACCTTTTAGTCTACACGTCTTGTAGGATTGACTCACTGATAGACTAGCACTCGAAGCAGGACGAACGTACCTGACAAGAGTACGTGTTGTGTGCTTCACCTTTTAGTCTACACGTCTTGTAGGACTGACTCACTGATAGACTAGCACTCGAGCGCAGGACGAAGACATGGACAAGAGTACGTGTTGTGTGCTTCACCTTTTAGTCTACACGTCTTGTAGGACTGACTCACTGATAGACTAGCACTCGAGCGCAGGACGAAGACATGGACAAGAGTACAGTACGTGTTTTGTGCTTGACGTTACCATAGAAAATGCCTGTAGAAACAGGATATACCAGGATGACTGCATTAGTTGATTGGAAGCGGTAGATTCGTTGTCCTCTTTCTCCTATTGGGTACTGACGATGTCGATCTCTTTAGATGAAAACACGTTGAAATGAATTCCATACGTAACAAGATGTGTGTGGAAAGTCATTGGAGATTTCTAAGTGTAATATCAGGATATTTTCCACACATTTTTGCGTCTGTCATTTAAATGGCACTTGAAATATCAAATGACTTTCCAGTACAGTATAGATCATAGCGGTTTGAACCGAACCGAACCGAACCTTCTCAGGTC
>NW_002061598.1:0-2486 GCF_000150275.1 Trichoplax adhaerens
ATTGCTATCAGTAAAGCACTAATCGCTCTATTACTCAATTGATAATATCTTGAATATTAAGTGTCGTACGGTAAATAAAATGAATGTTGTCAGATTGATAGTTATAGTCTATCAAAAGATATTATGCGAGTATTATTTAAGTTAAGAGTCCTATTTTTTTATGTTCAACGAGAATTTGATTCATAAATTGTTTCCAACAGATTGTAAAACTTTTGTTTAACAATTCTATGGTACGGCTTTGGCCATAATAGTATAAGTTCGTATGAAATAAATGCTGTAATAGATGACTGCTGTTTATTTTGCCTTAAACTATCAAACACTTGCTTACCTGAAATTTGAACTAATCTCTAGTTTAACCACTTCAATGAGTCCGTTAATTGCCCGAACTAATGCATAAACATAAATTGACATTGTTTCAATCTTTCCTGAAATCTGAAGTAATCTCTTGTTTAACTACTTCAATGACCCCATTAATTGCTCGAACTAGTACATAAACATTAATTAACATTGCTTCGATAACATTATTTAAGTATACTGTTATCTTGAAAAAACATATACACCATAATAGATAAAGTGGATATCCATAAATTTTAAAGTACCTTGTAAAACCATGTTACAGTTAATAAAGAAAAGTCATTTCTGAATATTATCACTACGTGGTATACTAATCGACCGCTAGGCATATCTTAGGTTAAATTATAAATTATCCAATGAATTACAAGCACGTTATGAATTAAAGAAAATTCTTAGCTAATAAGCACTAGAATACAACTCGATTACTTAACGGAAACAAATAAAGAGATATTGAATACAAATATATGAAATTATGATTGCAAATACGACAATTACATTTCTATCTTTCTTAAAACTAAAAGATTGTGCTTCAGTGGTTGGTAGATTGTTATTATCATTAATGATAACGACAAGACATCGATTGATTATTCATTAGGTTGTTCAGAATTTGCTCGCTGAGCCTTTTATTGTCTATAAACCTGTATAAGTTATATGCTGTCTGGGTTTGGGGTAAAATTTAAGCGGTTAAAATAAGCTGCTTGTGTCATTTGAGATACAGGTTTGAAGTTAATTCCGACTGTACAAAATAACCGATATCCTTGTGCTTATCGAATCAAGCTATTTAATATCACTTTCTTGGTAGTCTTATCGTCCACTTAGGTTATTTTTAAATATTTTAACGATAGCGAAGTGACAACGTAAAAGATCGGTGATAGCCGATAGTAGCGCTTAAAGATTCGATTTTCCAAGAATTAGAATGGAGTGCGATGGTAAGAACCACAATGATAAATAATTCGTTCGCAATAATAAGGTTAAACTTTATTTCCCAAAGATTGAGAAAAACCATGGAGCATAATATCTTACGTAAGAATATAACTCATTCCTTTGTCGAAAGTTAGATCATGAGCTTATTCGATAATAATTCATTTTATCGATACTCAGCTATCGTAGGAGTATAATTTTCATCTTTGACGATAGTATTGTATGTGTATTGCAGCGAAATAACGAATTTCAAACATAATGTCTCTTCGTCGTCAAAAAATTTTTCTCCATGTATTTCTTCAGCCTATGAACAAGACAGCTATTGCTCTTGATTTATTCTAGCTGCTCTGCTAATGTCAAGAGACTAAACATGCATATTTTACTCAAATTTATAAACATCGCGGTAAATTCACGTTTGCCTTACGCCTAATGGCTTTATTTATATAACATATTATCCTTATAAGAATTTCTTTCACGACAAGAAAATTCTTACAAGCATGAAAAGAATTATTATCCATAAGTACACAACCGGACAATTGGATCGCATTTTCAACAAATATATATATAAAATGTAGCTCTTACCAACGTTTTACAGCTTGTTTGATAATTTAAAAGTATTTGGTCTGTAAAAATGTAGTAACCATTTTCATATCTTTGTCATATGAATTTGTCACAACGAGATGTGTAGAACCGAAGTGATTTGTAAAGATTATACTTTATAATAATAATAGCTTGCATTTCTAAGTATAATACCTAATGCTGTTAAACATCACAAGATTATGCTTATTCGACAGAAAGTGCCTCTTAAAGCCATACATGCACGTAATGTATTTCGGTATTACATATAATGGTCACAACTGATGGTTTCTAGGACGGTGTTTTTGTTAAAATATTATCATTACATTGCATTCATCTCTTAAGTAGAGAGCTCTCATACACAAGTGTACTTAATTCAAAGCAAAAGAGTTCTTGTGATAACAACAGAAGCGAAAATCTTGATATCACTTAAATATTGCAAAATAAGGTAGTCGATTTTTGTAGAATGCAATAAGCCGTATAAGTTTTCTTCATTTCTCGGACTATTAACAAAAGCTAATTGTTACCGTCTGAGGAATACGAGCTCTGTAAGATCTCTTCTGTAACATCCTTATTGCCTTGTTTTGGATCCGTAATTCTTATAATCTTCTTTTTACGTACTGGAGGATTTTTNT
>NW_002061597.1:0-1139 GCF_000150275.1 Trichoplax adhaerens
CTGTTACGTTCTGCAGAAAGAGCAGAATGTCGACGAAGCGATGATTCGCTTCAAGGGTAGGTTAGGGTTTAAGCAATACATGCTCCAGAAGCCAGCAAAGTTCAGCATCAAGGTGATCGACTAATATATAGTAATTTATTTATTATTGATTCTTACACCTAGCTAGTTCTTAGTTTTATATATTTACACACATTTTATTTCCATTTTCATTTTATACGCAAGGTTTTCATACACTGATTATATTTTTGCTTTTTCAAAGTAATACGATACTGTCCGATAATCAAAATTTTATTTACATTTACTCTGACATGATCTAGATTTGAATGAGGGCAGACCCTACTTCTGGGTATACCTCTTATTTCCAGGTTTACACAGGTAAAGTAGAGGGTAACGCAGAACGAGGTTTAGGGGCGAGAGTTGTTCGAGATTTGACAGCAGACCTGGAAGGTAAGAATTTCCATATATACATGGAAAATTACTTTACCAGTGCTGACCTTTTCCTTGAGAGACTCTCGAAAGGAGCGTATTGCTGCGGAACGACTAGGCAAACCCGTAAAGGTTGGCCTCAGCAGTTTCGTACCAATAAGGTGGTCCGACGTAGGGGGGAAAGTAAACTTTGTAGTGTGGCCCACTAACCGCCTCAATTTAGTTTGACAATAACCCAGTGCGGTTGTTGTCAACCTGTACCAATCCAACATCAGCTACGATAAAACGTAAGCGAAATAATAGTGCATCAATCGAGGTTCCTTGTCCATCTGTGGTGCCACAATACTCAAAGTTTATGGGAGGTGTAGATAGGACAGATCAACTACGATCTGCCTATCCCACTAGAAGAAAGTTCAGGAAATGGTGGAAGTACCTATTCTGGTTTTTGTTTGATCAGGCAATTGTGAATGCATTCGTTTGTATGACACAATCAGCCGATCATACTTTGAAGACCAGATCAGGGAAACCAAAGCGACGGGACAGAAGCAGTTTCGTAAGAATCTGCTAGTAGAATTAATTTCAACTTACAGAGGTCGAAAGCGATTTCTTAGCTCAAACAGGTTCGAAGATAGCCAGATGCATTTGGTGGTACCTAGCAAGAAGTCCAGCAGATGTCATAGATGTTCCAAGAAATATAGTAGGAGAAGAGAAAC
>NW_002061597.1:1451-2486 GCF_000150275.1 Trichoplax adhaerens
GGCCATATTCTAAATTTATCTAACAATCACTGTGTAATATTTCTGTAGAGCACATCTACTAACAATAGACTAAAATTAGTTAAGATTTGAATTAGTTTGACAATGCATGAACTTGATTTATATGAATTAGTATACTTAGGAAATTGAAAGTACTATTGAAACATAAAAGACATATTGTAAACATTCAACGTAGTCACATAAACTAAAATGCTCATTCAGATTTCAATTCGTTTCTCAGGGATTGTATAACAACTTTGCTGTTTATGATGGTTATGTTGGTTTAAACATATATTAACTATTGGGATCCTCTACTATTTATTGTAGTTCTAACTTCATTATCATTGGGTATTTAGTAATCAATAATTTTTCCATGCTACGATATTTGTATTTTCATGGACTTAAGATCTCCTCGTAGTAAGGAGACATTAGCCCTGATCGATAACAGAAAAAAGAGTCATGTCGCTCAATAATGTTTTTGTGAGGTTCTACAGAAAACTTCAGAGAAATTTAGAATGGAACGCGTTATGTATATCGTATTTATAGGCAATCCTAATGCCTTTAAATCTTGACAGACTTAATTCTATTCTACCTTTGTTTTATTATAAACACTGCATATATTAAAATGAGTTCCAGCTTCATTGCATGCTTAGTAAAATTCTGAGACATTTTGTATTTAAATTTAAATTTTTATTTCTTCGTCTTCAAGAAAGACATACACTACACAATGTAAATTGTTCACTATTCATATAAGAGTTAATTTACATCAAATATTGGGCGAGAAACATGATAAAAATAGCGCAATTTAATTAAGAAGCAACATCCATCGAGCTAAACTATTCGATTTTTGGCCTGTATTTATTTAGCCTTAAATGCTTAGCCTATAAACAGTATTGTTTTATCACGGTCAAAATAAGTCTAAGAGCAACTAAGACAGCGTCTGCGCAACTTGAAGGGTTAAACAAGGTTACAATCGTAATCGCAAATCCACTGGGGAGCATCATTAATATACGGTGTATAAATATTTCCATAATTGAT
>NW_002061596.1:0-1041 GCF_000150275.1 Trichoplax adhaerens
AATCGAGTTTTGCACGAAATAGTAGAGTTGTGATTAAAGCTTAATTACGATTCGGATATCTTTTCACCATTATCGATATCAGTTAATTAGCAATTTTTATAAGAATGTAATAATGTTTATATTAATTATTACGGGCAATATAAAAACAGCGGGTAATGTATACAATGCCCGCGGGTAAGATTACGGGCAATGTAAAAGCAGCGGGTATATACAACGCCCGCGGGTAATGCACATACAATGCCCGCGGGCAACGTATAAAATGGTAATGGCCTCTCATGCCAAAACTAACTCTGAACCTTACCCGATCTGCCCCCGAAGTCGTCTCTAATCCTAAAACAACACAAGTCATCTCCAGAGTTTGCTGTAGACGAAAAACCATGCTGCATTGCTTCTTTAGTGAAAAAGAATGACATTCCAAGGAATCGAAGGCGATGTGGCTGTGCCATTTTTCAAACTATAATAAGAGATATAAATATAGGCATTACACATTACAATATTTGTTTTTTTATAACGTACAAATATAACTTTATTGTTAATGTTTTTTTGTATGTATTAACGTTTTTGATTACATATAGAATGTAATCAATAAATTCATTTTGTTTCTGTAAAATCAATTGGATTATTCTTCTGGTGAATTTCATTTGTGATATTGCTAAATTTCATATAAGATTAAAAGTTTACTACTGTTGAAAAGAGTTGCTCAAGTTTCAGTTCAGAATCAAAGTTAAAACTTAAGTAAAACTATAAAATAATCACTTTTTCTATCCTCGACAATTCGAGTGCCTACATGCCGTTGTAATGATATTTCTTCTATAATATCCAATGCTTGTTCTGGAGTTAGTAACACAGTAGCTCATCATATGACTTCCTTAATATATTATAGTACCACATCTATTTATAGTTAGATATTCTAATGAGACTTGCAATGTTTTTGGAACATATAAAAAAGGAAGAGTTTCAGCTTTTCCTTTTAGTCCTTCTTTAATACGTTTCATGATCTTCATATTTTTAAAAATAACTATATTGATAGAAACTATGGAT
>NW_002061596.1:1485-2488 GCF_000150275.1 Trichoplax adhaerens
GTGTTAAATACTGTATTACAGTAGAAATAACTATGTTAGGATAATTCTGTTAGACTATCCTTATTTAGTTAACTTCTAATTTGGATATACTGTATTTTAATATAGCACTGACTTTTTATGACAGTGACACTTATACACATACTGAAATTATAATAGTTATAATAGGGAATGCAAATCATCTGCTTACAGTTCGAATCATTGTGATTGTAATTTACTTATGGTAGACTGTAAATTATCATGGAAATGTTCCGTGATAGGACATATCGTAATCTGACTATTCTGTATTAGTCATTACATGTCTATGTTCGTAAATACTGTTGTCTGCATTAAGGGAGCAGTAGCTAAAATTAATATCTAATTCAGTAAATGATTCTAATGTTAATTGTATTAACTATGACTCATGAACTATTGAGGAATAGTATATCAATGCAGTATATCGTGAAATAAAGAAGAATTGTCCAACTTAGTGTTTAACGTAAAATACGAGGCGTTTAAGTCTTTGTGTAGTCTGCTAGTAGAGCAAAAGTGTTTGTGATAGTGCAGATATCGTTCCTTGATACGTGGTTCAAGGAATTAACTTATTGATCGTATATTGCGTTATCTTGTTGCAAAGCTGTTTTGTGACAGTCTTATAGAAAAGCTTTAGGTCGTGGAATAGTACGATAGTTACTGTACTACAGTAGGGCACATTAGTTCTAAACTTAATACGATTGAAGTAGTGATCAATGTAAAAGGCGACCGCTATTAGAGTGCTTTTTGGAGGTATTTATTGTGACTCAAGATCATTTACTTTAATAAATGCTGGATCTAGTAAGGTATACTGGATATTTAGCGTTTAAAAATGAAAGAGATGGATAATGCATATTGGGAGAGCCGCTTCTAGTATTAAATATTATAGAGTGTAAATCATCTAAATATTTCTCTAGCTCATTTTACTTACAACTAACTATACACCCCTTTCTTAAGGCGTAGACTAGATTAATTCTAAGAGTAAAAATATTCT
>NW_002061595.1:0-2493 GCF_000150275.1 Trichoplax adhaerens
TTGATGGTAAGCCAGCACAAAAGATTTTGTTATCGCTAAAGAATATCGTGGGCGTAGCTCATACAAACCGGGGGCTTGTGTTCCCTCATTGGAGATCTCAAAGTAGGTTCAAACGGAGGAATATAGCTCACAGTAACGGATGATAAATAGTACTAGCTGTTAATGCAAAGGATATTGAAACTAATGAAGTGTTCTATATTATGAAACTTTAGGAAATTACTAGCTACTGATAAGCGGGCTGAACCGCGAGTTGGTGAACGTGTACCGTATGTTGTGGTATATGGAATGCCCGGCTTGCCATTGATACGTTTGGTTCGAAGGTAAAGGAGTTAATACAGTAATAGCTGCTCTAGTTCGTCAATTATAGTATTCATTAAGTCGTTATATATTTTTAATACTGACAGTATTTTTGGCTACTATGATAGGCCTATTGAATTCTTAAGCGATCCAAGTTTAAGGTTAAATGCAGCATATTACATTACGAAACAAATTCTTCCCCCTCTTAATAGAATATTTTCACTTATCGGTGTCGATACAAATGCATGGTGAGTAATTCATCGCATAAAAAGTTACCTTCATAAAATCCTACGTTTAACAATATTATCTAAATCCTAGTCGTATAGCATAGTTATATTCGAATATATTATTAGTAGTTAGGTCTCTTTTTAACTTGATAAACGTAAAATTTGAATTAGACATTTTTCACCTTGCTTTGTTCTATCTTTTAGGTATAATGAATTACCGAGATCCCTCCGTTCGGCGGCTTTTGTCCCTCAAAGTAACGATCTAATTCAAAAGGTTTGTCTTTGTCCTCATAATACTTATAAAGTTGTTGATTTATCTATCAATTCGTTATTAATAGTTTATATGTGAACATTTTAGGCCGCAATCTCTCAATATTTTAATAGTTTAAGATGCCCTATATGTGAAATTGTTACAAATCATGGCATTTGCTGTAAATGTCAATCTGATCCTCAGAGTATGAACGTATGGTGAAATATTGCATCAATGGTTATACTGTACTGTATTACCAGCCTTTTAATATTACAGTCAGTATTTAGGAAATCAGATGTCACCCTCTTGGAATTTGGTACTGTAGCAAATCATCTTTGCACTGTAGACTGACCATGCCGAACGGTGATTGGATACGATAGATTAACTTGATTTCACTCGTACAGATCATAGCTTGAAAAATAGATTCCGTTTTCGGTAGAGCATACAATATTGTCAAGATTCTATATTTCAACGATGATAGTCAATTCTGTACCGCTACTTCTACCAATCATTTTATTAGCCATATTGCAAATACCTATGGCTCGCTCGGTTTGTGATGTAATATTCACTAATCGATCCTCAGAAGATGGAATGGGAACTGATACCATTAGTAAGCTTAACAATGATCGTTATCACTTGATTAACTTACCTTTAAATTATAACGTAACTGTTCAGGTGGATGTTGGTGACGAAACACGGAATTTATATATCATCAACTATTATATAGCAAATCTATATAAAAGTAACGCGCAAAATTTTGTGAGGCTTCCAACCGAATACAGAAGGCTTTTAAGTGGATTGATAAGATTGCTTTTAGGTGTTAGAAGCAGTAAGGATATACTCAGTATAGATGTTCAACTTGCATGTGGCAAGGAGAATTTGAACCAAATTTTTAATGGCAGTTGCCAGCTTGTACCGGAGCAGGCCCTAAAAATCATGGCTGACTATTGGTTGGATAAGTTTCAAATTAATTGCAAGTCAGACGTACACTGTGTTGATCAAAAAATATGTATGCGTATGGATCCGAATTGCCCTCTTTATTGCAAGGAATATAATGGGCCTACCAAAGATGGAAGAAGAGAAGACCCTATCCCCAATTAGCGTATTGTTGATATATACAGCCTCTGTTTTGCTGCTCTTCAGATTCATTCTCTCGGTTTTCATGCATCCCACAAGTCCAAGTACGGCCATTATACAAGGTGAACAAATGATTTGTACATCTCAATCACTTTCTCTCAGAGATACTTTGAAGCTAGTGACTTATCATTATGTTCCTGAGGGACAACATTATCAAGTACTACTCTTCCATTTGATAATAACTTCGATATGGATAATTGAATACTTTACTGGAGCGCTAGGTAGTTTTAGAGCAGATAATTTTCAAGTGTGGATTGAAGTTTTATGGTTCAACTTACCGCGATTCTTTATTTGGACTATAATTATCTTCGTTAATACCTTACAAGGCATCATCGTTGCTGTCATTGCTGCTATAAGAAAAAAAACTGTACAACATTGTAACGACTACAAGAAAGCGAGTGATGATTGGTTTGCAACTTTTATTCATAAAGGATTCTTTTACAAAATTCTGTATTGGCTACAGTTGCACGTATTTATTTTCGCTATTTCTTTCAAAGTCAATGACTTTAACATAAAATCCAATCGCTTTTATAAATATTTTCTAACAATCTATTTTACGATGACATTCCTAACAATATCTAC
>NW_002061594.1:0-1621 GCF_000150275.1 Trichoplax adhaerens
TCTGCTCTTTTTTCTTCTCTATTTTTTTTATTCTTGCGAGATGTAAAATAACCACCAATAGCACGATATAAGCTACTATATTTTCTTTTAAAAAATCTACTAAGGCTTAATTCAACTACTGTCATTGCTTTTAATGTAAAATTTGTTGCTAAAGCAAAGATTAAATCAATGCATGAATTTTTTTCATAGGGAAAAAAGATTTTCAATATTATTGAAATATTTTTTTAGCTCTTCAATATTTTTGACTTTTTTCATTAAATTATTTTTATTCTTCAGTTATAGTTGCAAATTTATCACAATTTGTCAAAAGTCCAGTTAAATAATAACTAAATAATTTGGGATAAAAAAATGACATATAAGCTTGTATTGGTAATAGATTCAAAATTTGCAAAAATTTACGAAGCAGAGGGGTTACAGTTAAAAAATTTAATTTCAGAATATAAAGCAGATGAATTAGTAATAAGCCATAAGAAGCAATCTTTAAGAACTGGATTTAAAAAATTAGCTGGTGGCTCTTCTCATTTCTTTGATCCTCATACAGAGACAAAAGACATTGAAAGAGATGATTTTAGCAAAAAAATATCAGATATAATTAAATCTATGTTAAAAGAAAAATCTTTTTCTGAAATTATCTTAATAGCTTCTCCAAAAGTTTTAAACTTAATGAGAAAATATATAAGCAAAGTATCTAATATAGATGTAAAAGAAATAGCTAAAGACCTAATTAATTCTAATGATGAACAAATAGAAAAAGTTGCGTTTGCTTAACTAATTATGGATTGCCGCGAGCACTAGGTGCTCTCGCAATGACGTTTTGATTTTTGTCATCACGAGGTTGCGCAGCAACCGTGGTGATCCATAGATATTTCAACATTTACGTTTTGCTGATCGTTTCCTGGATTGCCGCGAGCACTGGGTGCTCTCGCAACGACAACGCCAGGCACGTCATCAGGAAGAAAAGGCTAGGAGCCTTTAAATCGCAGCCAAAATGATATATTACATTCCTACTCCACCTTTACCAGTGCTAGCACTCGCCCTAGCTTGTCTTACCTTATCTGCATAAGTTGATTTTTTCTGACTTGCTTGGGCGGATCTATCAGTTTTTGTTGCTTGTCTTTTTCCAGTATTTAATTCAGCTTTAGCGTTCAAATCATCTCTTTTTCCTTGATTACCTTGCATTTTTTGCGTAGCATCTTTTTCATGCCTTGAAAATTTATCTCTCCAACCCTCTCTTGATTCAATTTTCTCTGTTAATTTTTCTTGCTCTAGCTTTAATTTTGCTACCATTTCTTCCTTATATGCTTGAGCCTCATGCATAGATTTATCATCTCCACCAAATTGATCGCTTAAATCCATTGAATTTATACGCTCAATTTTTTCCGTTAACTCATGAGCTTCTACAATTAATTTACCTGTATTCGCCTTAAATTGGTCAGAAACTGCTTGAGAAACAGTTCCTTTTACTGATTGAAAAGCATCATCCATTGCAAGTACACCTTTTTGCATTGCAACACCTAGATTCGCTGCTCCATAATACATATCTGTACATAAATTTTGCATTTTAGTTTTTGCATCAACAGCAAAATCATGTGCACCTATTTTAATCTCATCCCACATTTTT
>NW_002061594.1:1713-2499 GCF_000150275.1 Trichoplax adhaerens
ATTCAAGAAAAATTTTCATAATCTCTGGATTGCCACGAGCATTAACATGCTCTCGCAATGACAACGCAGACATAGTCATTACGAAGGAGAGGCATGCATACCAGACGCAGTCATCACGAGGTTGCGCAGCAACCGTGGTGATCCAGGATTATTACAACAATTACATTTATTCATTCTTTCCATGGATTGCCGCGAGCATTACCATGCTCTCGCAATGACAAAGTGCGACAGCGAATTAACATAATACTCTCTGCCCCTCTCCACAATAACGAAGCTTATTATTTCACCTTAACAACAAACCTCCATAGTTTTTCTTTTCCTTTTGTAATGCCAATCCTTGGTGTTGAATCAAAAGGTAAATTAATATTATTATCAAGAATTGAGAATTTTCTATTATTGATCATATCAACCTGATTATGCTCTTTATTAATCCCCAGTTCTTTGCATAACTTTCCAGGACCATTTAAAATCTTATTTACATTTATAAGATTTATGCCTCTTATCAAAACAGCAGCTGGATAATCCTTTTTTTCAGTAACAATATTGAGGCAAAAATACATACCATAAATCATATAAACATAACTAAATCCTGCTCTTTCAAACATTGCGCAATTACGTTTAGTTTTTCCCTTAGCTGCATGACATGCCGGGTCAGCATAACCTATATATGCTTCTGTCTCTGTTATAATTCCTTGCAGTTGGTTAAATAATAAAATTTTACCAAGTAAATTCTTAGATACTTCTAAAGTTGGTTTCTCAAAGAACTCTCTTTTAGAAAATCATACA
>NW_002061593.1:0-2504 GCF_000150275.1 Trichoplax adhaerens
GGGATCGTCGCAGGCATCACGGAATCGACCTTGGTGTTGAACGGCAGTTGAATGCAATGAACGACTTGCTGGGAAAAATAGCAGCAAAGCGGTGCTTCAAAGTATCCTTCAATTGATGTATTTGTTGTCCAAGAGTGTCAAGGCAGCAAGTGCGCCCGTACAACAGATTTTTAATGTTGTAAAAACGTTTTAATTCTACAAAATACTTGATTAAAACTGCTTTGAAAAAAAACCCAGCATAGAGATGAGTGACGATCAAGTCGAAAAGGATGGCAGGGTCGTCACTTGAAACAGTGTCCAGTCCAGTACAGTACTGTACTGGATGGAAAATACTGTACCATACAGTACAACAGACAAAGTACTGTAACACTACAGTACACCGTACTGTGCACTGTACACTTGTACAGTACGGTATCTGAACTGTCTGTCTATCGTTGTGCCGATACAGTACTACTGTGCACTATACTGTACACCATAGTACAGTGCTGAAAGAAAATTTGCACTGACCTGAATTTTCTTACAGTGTACAGTACTGTACTAGACGTGGTTCACAAGTACTGTACACTGTACACTGTACAGTGCAGTAGCTGACCTGTCTATCGTTGTGCCGATACAGTACTACTGTGCACTATACTGTACACCATAGTACAGTGCTGAAAGAAAATTTGCACTGACTTGAATTTTCTTACAGTGTACAGTACTGTACTAGACGTGGTTCACAAGTACTGTACACTGTACACTGTACAGTGCAGTAGCTGACCTGTCTATCGTTGTGCCGATACAGTACTACAGAACACTATACTGTACAGCATAGTACAGTGCTGAAAGAAAATTTGCACTGACCTGAATTTTCTTACAGTGTACAGTACTGTACTAGACGTGGTTCACAAGTACTGTACACTGTACACTGTACAGTGCAGTAGCTGACCTGTCTATCGTTGTGCCGATACAGTACTACAGAACACTATACTGTACAGTATAGTACAGTGCTGTAAGAAAATTCGCACTGACCTGAATTTTCTTACAGTGTACAGTACGTACTGTGCAGGACCGTACTGTACTGTACTGTATGCAGTACTGTACTAGACGTGGTTCACAAGTACTGTACACTGTACACTGTACAGTACAGTAGCTGACCGGTCTATCGTTGTGCCGATACAGTACTACTGTACATTATACTGTACAGTATATTACAGTGCTGTAAGAAAATTCGCACCGACCTGAATTTTCTTACGGTGTACAGTACGTACAGTACAGTACCGTACTGTAAGCTACAGTGTATGATACTGTACTAGACGTGGTTCACAAGTACTGTACACTGTACACTGTACAGTACAATAAAGTAGCTGACCTGTCTATCATTGTGCCGATACAGTACTACTGTACGCTATACTGTACTGTACTGTATAGCACAGTGCTGTAAGAAAATTCGCACTGATCTGAATTTTCTTACAGTGTACAGTACGTACAGTACAGGACAGTACTGTACAGTACTGTACTGTACACTGTACAGTACTAGACGTGGTTCACAAGTACTGTACAGTACTGTATTGTACTGTACCATTAATATTTGATGATTACAGTAATAAAGTACTGTACTGTACTGTACTGTACTGTCTTAACGTCAACTGTAATTCAAGTGACATGGAATATCTTCATGACGTCATGCAGCATCTGGATCTTGGACTGACAGAGTGACAGTACGGTCCTCAAATGCTTCGCTGGTAGAACAACTGTACCAGTACACGACAGACCCTCTATGAACTACGGTGGCTGACAAGAGCCACCGTAATGAACTGTATACTGTAGTCAGGTCTATACTGTACAGTGTACAGTACACAGCTCGATAGGTTACCATGGAACGGATCCAGACTCGTCCACACGGCGATCCATCATCAACATCAAATGCGAGATTCAACTTTGCAACACTGCAGCAAATGGAAATCATAATACTTCGAATCGACTAGCCTTTGATTCAAAGTATTCGTAATAAGTAGTCATCAAAATGGATTGCAATGTGCAAAACAATGAAAGGATAAAGTTAAGCAAGGCACAGAAGAAAGCACTACGAAAACAGCAACGTGCCAAGCGAATCCTTGATCGACATAATGTTTTGAATGAGTTTAAAGTCAGTGATCAACCTTCTAGGCATTTACTCATCAGCAATGGAGGATTGGGTTGTGGTATAACTCGAACAATCTTAACATCGGTGTTTGGCCGATATGGACAAATTACTAATATCATCATGTTACCTGATAAACCGTTCTCTGTCTTGTCTTATCAAACAGTAACCGATGCAAAGCAAGCATATGATAATATCCATGCCATTGAATTGATCACCTTTTGTGATACCGATATCAAGTACTTGGTAAAATCGGGTATTAAGGCGTTTATTCTCAATTACTTGGAAGATTATTTTTGCGAAACCAATAAAGACTCTAACTTAGGCTATCCTGAAGGATTGTTATTAATTCAAAATTATGTCAGTGAGCAAGAAGAAGAGA
>NW_002061592.1:0-2506 GCF_000150275.1 Trichoplax adhaerens
TAAGTTGGATCATGGATTACCGTTTATTACCGGTACTATTTTAATACTATACTGTACATGAGTCTACGTCCATCAATCAGTCGATTTCAATGTTTCTATCTTAATATGGATTGGATCCAAAATGGCATTAATTCATCCTTTAATATTACTGCAGACAGATATCAGAATTTAATACGGTGAAAGCTGCAGCTAGCCAGAAAAGTTATAGTAATACTTTGACTAAAATTAACTCTAATATATTGTAATGCAGTCAAGTTTGTTGAGTATTGCTAATTAAAATCGAATATAATCAGGTAATGACCTATGTAGAATGGAATAAACTTTTTCGACACACCAAATAAAATTTTATTACTTATAAAAGAAAGAAATCAATCAAAAAAAAGTTTATTTGCAGAATAAAACATTTTCTTTACTAAATTCCATTGCACAGACGTTAATGCAAGTCTAAATAATCGCGATGAAGTAAATGTCATGAATATTTCACTACTATATTGATGCAACATTATTGTAGGGTCATTAGGTCGGATTAATAACTATTCAAGTAGATAGTATATTATACTGGTACATCTTTCATCAATTGATGTTAAAAACGTGGCTGTTTCCTCTCTAAATATTACGAAATTTATCAGTAGCCTCTGTAAGTCTTCCGATTATCCCACGTTCATAGTCATTATGTCCGACATCGGGAACAACATGAAATTTAGCCTCTGGCCATGCCTAAGGGAACATGCATATGTTAGAATGAAAATGTAGAGTAGAACTACAACTTCTTTGTAGTGAACAAATTAAGAACAGCTCATTTGTCTATCAAATTTGAACCTTATGCAAATCCCGTGCGGTCTGGATGGGACATATGACATCATATCATCCTTGCACAATGGCACCTGATATATGTCGAATCTTTTCCACGTTATCCAGAATGTGATTTGTACTCTTAAAATATCCGCCATGAACCATGAAATGGCTTCAATCATAAAAACATACCGGATAGAAAGACAGTCACTGTTGAATTAATTTCAATATATAACGTTATGATCGACAATATTAACTAGGCGAAAACTTGATGCACCATTCAATATGGGCTAAAGCGAGGATGAAATGGTCAATTTCAAAGAGAGCGAGGACTTCTTCGTCTATTAATAGTCTTAATATTGACAATTCCCATTTGCACCATGCACATGTATATCGTATTTCAACCTGTATGTTATGCATAGGATATAAACCAAAATGATTTCGTTTTCTACAAACTATCAATATCGCAATGCAGTTACCGCATATAAAGAATTGGTTATAAAATGCTGACGTGTAAATAGCAGTTTGGCCTTACCTCTTCGTCATTGCTAGTCAAAGGGTGATAATATGCACCCATCACGTTCTCCACCCTCAACCCTCGTATATCAAATTTTATAGTCAATACAAACGATTAAATTAACTTTCTCATCATCATAAAAAATATTGATTTTTGAGAATGAAGAAGTGATTGCTCTGCGAGCTAGTATAGTTCTATTACCTCAGGTATTGATTCAACAAATTCTTCGAAATAATCTGGAAAGAAATTTGATGCTCCTTCTTGATAAAGCTATGCCAATTCTTTTCTATATTGAGTAAGAAATTTTCATGTTGTGAGTAGGATTGATCACTAAGTGAAAGGTAATCGCTATATCCGCCACCTTCTAAAGTAAAAATTCCTTTAACAATGAGCGCTTTAACACGTTCTGGGTATTCTTCAGCTTAGGTCAAAGATAATGTTGATCCCCAACTTCCACCGAAAGTAACCCATTTTTCTATCCCTAGAATAGAAAATTCATTTACAATACAATTAAACAAAGTATTGTCTCATTCCATAGCTACCCAAAGTTTCTTAACAGCTGTTTCTTCACCAAGTTAGTCATAAATTACAACTTGTCATAAACGAACCTAAATGCTCTCGTAGGGTTTCAATATCTTCGACAAGAGTCCAAGTGTTATTGTCCTAATTGAGAATGTAATTCATATTTAAATCATTCTCATGATAAATTCTAAATCTACTGAGTAATATCCTTGCAATCAATTTCGGGATGAATTCTGTATTCCGTCAAGTTGAGTAAGTAATAAATTTATATCTTACTTGTAGTTCAGCGAAAGGTGTTGATTTTCCATTACCTCGCTGATCCATCATAATAATTCTATAGCTCTTTGAATCAAAATAGCGACGATCATGTTCAGAAGTTCCAGCTCCAGGGCCCCATGTCTAACATTAATCAGTAAAAGGTAGAATAGTTTATTATGCAAATATTACAATCTATCAAAATCATTTACGTCTACTGTATATCTTCCTAGCTACTTTATACTAGCATTTATAGAAATGACCTGGAGACAAAAACGGCCAGTACAATTGATATGGCAACAATTTATTCACACAATTTCAATTTTAATTCATTTTCCACGATTAAAACGATAGTGTGATAGCTACGAATCCAATATACAAACGACTAGGGAAATATGGCTCTTATGATGAGTAAATCCA
>NW_002061591.1:0-2507 GCF_000150275.1 Trichoplax adhaerens
ACCTGCTGTTCAATGGAGGGTCAGAAAAATTGATCCATTTCATTATCTCCTCTAGAATCTGTCATGAAGTTAACGATTGCACAAGCAATAGTAACTTATCGGTCAAGTACCTTACTGTACAGTTTAACTCCTTTCATAACTACCATCCAATTACTGACTGATATTTTTGATCAGCTTTTGCTGTAGTAGAAAGAATACACTACCGTATAATATAACTCGTTTTATAACTACCATCCAATTACTGACTGATATTTTTGATCAGCTTTTGCTGTAGTAGGAAGAATACACTACCGTATAATATAACTCGTTTTATAACTACCATCCAATTACTGACTGATATTTTTGATCAGCTTTTGCTGTAGTAGGAAGAATACACTACCGTATAATATAACTCGTTTTATAACTACCATCAAATTACTAACTGATATTTTTGATCAGCTTTTGCTGTAGTAGAAAGAATACATTACAGCGTAATATTGATGACGACTAGTCCGTAAATAACCTGTGAGATGAATACTTTTATTTCTTTACAAATATAGATAGTTGAATGATTAATCTCGCCATTCTTTCCAAATACTCCTTAATAAAAAGTATGTCAGCACTAACTTCCTGTTCCCTAACTGTTTGGGTTTAGACATTTCGAATGTAGAAGGAAGAATAAAAATTGAATTTTCGACTAGTCTATTGCGTGCATCTGTTATATCCGTATATCAAGAATAAATTTTCCCTGATCTCATCTACTTAGATTTAGACATTTCGAATCCAGAAGGGAGAATAGGATATATATATGTAATCATTTAGTTTTCGATCAGTCCGTTCAATACATTGACCATATTTGTATATTGACAATAAACTATCTGTTCGCGTCTACTTGGATTTGAACATTTTGAATCCATAAGAAAGAATAATATACACGTATATGATAAAGTCGTTTATATTCGACTAGTCCATTCAATGCATCTGCTACAGTATATCTGTATATCGATACTAAACTTTCCTGTTCCCTATCTGTATGGAATTAGACATTTTGAATTCATAAGGAAGAGAGTAGTCATTTCATTCTCCATTAATCCATTGAGTGCATCTGTTATATCTACGAATAAATAATAGCTTTCCTGTTGCCTACTATATGAAATTAGATATTTTGAATCCATAAGGAAGAGAGTAGTCATTTCATTCTCCATTAATCCATTGAGTGCATCTGTTATATCTACGAATAAATAATAGCTTTCCTGTTGCCTACTGCATGGAATTAGACATTTTGAATCCATAAGGAAGAGAGTAGTCATTTCATTCTCCATTAATCCATTGAGTGCATCTGTTATATCTACGAATAAATAATAGCTTTCCTGTTGCCTACTATATGAAATTAGATATTTTGAATCCATAAGGAAGAGAGTAGTCATTTCATTCTCCATTAATCCATTGAGTGCATCTGTTATATCTACGAATAAATAATAGCTTTCCTGTTGCCTACTGCATGGAATTAGACATTTTGAATCCATAAGGAAGAGAGTAGTCATTTCATTCTCCATTAATCCATTGAGTGCATCTGTTATATCTACGAATAAATAATAGCTTTCCTGTTGCCTACTATATGAAATTAGATATTTTGAATCCATAAGGAAGAGAGTAGTCATTTCATTCTCCATTAATCCATTGAGTGCATCTGTTATATCTACGTATAGATAATAGCTTTCCTGTTGCTGATTAAGTCTGTTTGGTGAAGATATTTTTTAATCCGTAAAAAGGAAGAATCATCATTTTTATTTTCGACTACATGTAGTCCATTTAGTGCTTCTGCTATACCTATCGTTATTTACCCTGACTACAAGTATGAATCCATTGGAAATTGGTCATGCTATGCCGTTAATACGTATGTCATCGAAAATTAATGATAATTAGGTGAAAACAATACTAATCTCGCTAGCTCATTGCATTAAGTAGTTAGAATAACCTCAATTCATTTTGCTATAAATATAAGCCACATTAGCACAAGACAATAACATGCAATAGCTATCATTTATTTGACATTTTCAACTATTTCCTTTCAGAAAAGGAAAACTGTATATCATGCTTTCAATAATTATTGCAGTCATAAACACAAACGCCATCCTTGTTCGTTAAGTAGAAGAACCTATTCAATAATTGCCAACTGTTACGCAGTTAAGGTAACGCAAATCAATTAACCGACGATGACCTCAATAAATGCTTAGTTTTAACGCCAAACACTTTCAATACATTATCATCACTGCTGATATACGCATATTGTAGAGCAAGCTGGATAGTACTTCAAGAATAAACTATTAAATGATACTGTTTATGGATAGAGTATCTACAGATTATGCAAACGCTATTACGTTATACAAGTATTTGTTATCCTACGATCACGACCTGATTGCATTTAGCTGAAGCAAAACTTCATTACTTCTATCACTGTATAACTATCTATGGATGAGAAATTGCTAGAATAAAAATACATGTTTAGACCCTACTTTAAGCCACCT
>NW_002061590.1:0-2512 GCF_000150275.1 Trichoplax adhaerens
TTATCACTGTATTTATAGTGAGTCGGCCCTGATGAGGAACTTGTAATTAGATCTTGCGTCATAATCACTACGTGTGTTGAAAAGTCTCATATTTAAAAAATTTTCATCGACGTCAAAGTAATTAACTGCTATTTTTTGATCTATTTTTTAGCTTTCTAATAGCCATGGTAGTCCTTCACGAGAACGTAGCAATAGTAATAATGACGATAAAATGGCCATGCTACATACAAAAAGAAAAGTTTCGCTGAATCCGAGTAAGATAAACAATATCTCGATTAGCTTACTGACTACGAAGTTTTTCGATGTAGTATCGTTGACGGTAGTGAATACTATCGGTGTAGAACGGATAAAAAATAAATTCAATTTCATGCTAACGCTACCTTCGATCGTAGGTTTGAGAAGAAATTTAGCGACTTGTGTAAGTAGTATATGTTTCATGAAAAGTATTTAAATGAAATATAAATGTATGGTTGCTTGTCACTAATTGCCGTGCCGTTGATTAATAACGCTGCTGTAATTCTATCGCTTCTCTATTTCAAAAGATTAAACGCTCAACCTCAAGTGAAAATTCTGGAAATACTCAGTTAAAGATGGATAAGTTTGGTAATAAGGCTTATGGTTCATATCAGTTTTAAAGTTGTGTATGCATATATCTTCAATGACTGCGTAGAGTCTATACGTGAGCTCATGCTAAATGTTAATATTGAAACTTTTACGTAATGAGGTTGTATTTTATCTGCAGACGCTATTATCCCACCTAAAAATACTAATACTCCCTCAGCAATGCAATCACCTTCGGTCAGTTCATTAATTTAATAACTTGGAATTTTTATTTTAAATTTTAAATTGCGCTGTGATAACGAGTCTATCGCCCTTAATTAATAAGCCACACACAAGTAAATGCAATTTTGCGAATAGTAAAATACTCAGTAAATCACCACCGGATATAAAAGTGTCAGCTGGAAAACGTAGAAAAATATTAATAACGCTGTTATAATTCTATCGCTTCTCTATTTCAAAAGATTAAACGCTCAACCTCAAGTGAAAATTCTGGAAATACTCTGTTAGAGGTGGATGAGTTTGGTAATAAGGCTTATAGTTCATATCAGTTTTAAAGTTTTAAAGTTGTGTGTATGCATATATCTTCAATGGCTGCGTAGAGTCTATACGTGAGCTCATGCTAAATGTTAATATTGAAACTTTTACGTAATGAGGTTGTATTTTATCTGCAGACGCCATTACCCCACCTAAAAATACTAATGCTTCCACAGCAATGCAATCACCTTCGGTCAGTTCATTAATTTAATAACTTGGAATTTTTATTTTAAATTTTAAATTGCGCTGTAAAGTCTCTCATATTTAAAAAATTTTCATCGACGTCAAAGTAATTAACTGCTATTTTTTGATCTATTTTTTAGCTTTCTAATAGCCATGGTAGTCCTTCACGAGAACGTAGCAATAGTAATAATGACGATAAAATGCCCATGCTACGTTCAAAAAGATTGCTTTCGCTGAATTCGAGTAAGATAAACAATATCTCGATTAGCTTACTGACTACGTAGTTTTTCGATGTAGTATCGTTGACGGTAGTGAATACTATCGGTGTAGAACGGATAAAAAATAAATTCAATTTCATGCTAACGCTACCTTCGATCGTAGGTTTGAGAAGAAATTTAGCGGCTCCTGTAAGTAGTATATGTTTCATGAAAAGTATTTAAATGAAATATAAATGTATGGTTGCTTGTCACTAATTGCCGTGCTGTCGATTAATAACGCTGCTGTAATTCTATCGCTTCTCCATTTCAAAAGATTAAAGGCTCAACCTCAAGTGAAAATTCTGGAAATACTAAATTAAAGATAGATGAGTTTGGTAATAAGGCTTATGGTTCATATCAGTTTTAAAGTTGTGTGTATGCATATATCTTCAATGGCTGCGTAGAGTCTACGTGAGCTCGTGCTAAATGTTAATATTGAAACTTTTACGTAATGAGGTTGTATTTTATCTGCAGACGCCATTATCCCACCTAAAAATACTAATACTCCCTCAGCAATACGATCACCTTCGGTCAGTTCATTAATTTAATAACTTGGAATTTTTTAAATTTTAAATTGCGCTGTAATAACGAGTCTATCACCCTTAATTAATAAGCTACACACAAGTAAATGTAATTTTGCGAATAGTAAAATACTCAGTAAATTATCACCGGATATAAAAGAGTCGGCTGGAAAACGTAGAAAAATATTAATAACGCTGCTGTAATTCTATCGTTTCTGTATTTCAAAAGATTAAACGCTCAACCTCAAGTGAAAATTCTGGAAATACTCTGTTAGAGGTGGATGAGTTTGGTAATAAGGCTTATGGTTCATATCAGTTTTAAAGTTTTAAAGTTGTGTGTATGCATATATCTTCAATGGCTGCGTAGAGTCTACGTGAGCTCGTGCTAAATGTTAATATTGAAACTTTTACGTAATGAGGTTGTATTTTATCTGCAGACGCCATTATCCCACCTAA
>NW_002061589.1:0-2511 GCF_000150275.1 Trichoplax adhaerens
TAGAAACAGTATTCGCGTATATATCAAGGACGATATTTACGTATTTACATAATCAGAACCCAGGCCTATAACTTACTGTACCTAGTTAAAGGAAGCGTAGTTCCTTCATATTTTCAATGGTAATTTATCTCTCGTGTGTGCCTAATTAACATTTTTCTATAATACTGTATTCAGCATTCAGGTAATTAAATCACTACCTGCATAATAGTTTGCATAGAATTAAGTATGTTAGTAGGCCATGGCAGATAATTCGAATGAAATGGTAATGTCGATTATTCGCTCTTATACCAAGTACTGAGAGACAGAAACACATAGCGAGGTGAATAAACTTAGCTTTTGCTATCAAACCTTAAGGCTGGTGTTTCAACGCTGTTACGGAATCTAAGTTAGTCCAAGTATAGTCTTCGCTATTTCCTATAATCGTTTACTATTATCTAGTCTGTTTATGGTGTATGATGTATCTAATTCTACAATACTGTTCTCTGCAAGTGCTCTCTCTCTAAACTATAAATACTGATGATTTTTGCCTCAGATTTGCTCAGTTGCACTTGTTAGTATTAGTATCTACACCCTTTACTTTACGACAGCTTACACGCTGATCTACCGGTAACTACCACATTGTATCTATTTATTCTCTACAATAAATATCTCTCTTTCTAATAACCCCTCGTATCATTATTGTGAAATGCCTAAGAAGTCCACGTCCGCAGACTCTTCGAACCCTCCATCACAGCCTTAAAGGCCTAAGATCATTAAACTATCAACCTAACGTTGTAGCTGTATATTACAACCTGCAATTGAATGCTTACAGCAACTATTACTACATCAGAAAAATAATTTACTTTCCATGTTTGAACAGTGGTGCATGAAAGTGATAAAAATTTCCGGTTACTGCTTTAATAGATTGCTATTGTAGCAGTTAGATAATAAACGGATAATGAAGCTGTTTGGAATCAATAGTAACTTTTATAACTTAGGATAATAAGCGATGTTTCACCTATACATCACTATATAACAAAAATATTATTTTTATATTCCTGATAGAAATTTGCTATTGATCACAAGCTATATTCAGATTGTGCTGAATACTATCTGCCAAGCTTTATTACGGTGCCTTATTGAGAATATGTAGACTTGAAGAAAAGTCATTTTAAATGATTTTATGATAATATGATAACCTATATTTAAAAGAAGGGATGATTTAAAGCGGTAAACGCATTTTGCGTTGTGATATGATAGCTGTCATAACTTGGTAGTTTTACAGCTGTGTGACGTATTTTGTAACAGGAAAATTAGTTAGAAACCTCCAATATATTCATCCGTTATCCTTTAAGAGTTGCAAAGTGGTCAAGATTATATAAGTATGTACTGTACTCAGCAATAAATGCTTGCCATTATGTGAACAAGTATATTAATAAACATCAATAGTACTGTAACCTTTTTTTACTGTTTTTGCTATATTTTAAATAGGCATATCAATAGTAATGGAATAGAAAATCTTAATTTCTTAAAACTAATACCAAGCCTGGAAAAATTTAAGTTTGTCCTAAGATCTTAGCTATTTATTCTATATAAGCTCAGAATGATAATATTGATTGTCTTAATACAGTAAGCAATAGGACTGTACTTTTGATTTATTATCTCAAATTGAAATTTATGGCAATATTGATCTATACCGATTAATAAATCAAGATACTGCTAATACACTACTAAAAGTGTCCTACGATCAAGAAGAAAAAAGACCATTGGTCACTTAAGGGCGGAATACAGGCTATTGGCTATGTTGGCAATTACTTTAATGAAAAAATTGCCAATTTCTTAATTCTGCGATCTGCAATGTAGCCTAATAATCTCGATGTTGCAGTAAGTGCAACTAGAAACATTGGTAAGACGGTTGATAGAATTCCGAATGATGAGCGTGATAAGTGTATCCAAAAGGCTGTTATTGCCCATAAAAGGTGCAGTTGAAAACCTAATTGATTTCTATATCTATATTCATCACAGTTTTGCTAAGACATTAATTCAAACGCGTATAGACTGATTCATTTCAAACGACTCATTGCTCCATTATGAGAATGAGTACGTAAAAATATTTCTGCAGAGTGTGATGATATTAATATCCTAAGATTGTTTATGATGTGCTATTAAATATTTCTGTAACTGACTAATAATGAAGCGTATCGAATAGCCAATACTATCACAGATTTACTTGCCTACATTTGCTTATTGAATTTCAATGATAATAAATTGACTTAGAACAATATCTGTTTCATTTCTAATAATAATTAATAAGACTAATTCGGCCTATTTGAATCTTTGATAACCCCTTTTTAAATGTTACTCACCTTCTAGATTTGTAAATTACTTAATAATAAATAATTAGTGCATGCGTGCAAGCGTTAAATTGATCATATACTAGTAGCAATCATATAGCGTAGCTCCATGGCTACTTGTACTTAGATAATTAGACGATTCATTAACTATATAATTTACATCTATCCAAGTTGAACT
>NW_002061588.1:0-2519 GCF_000150275.1 Trichoplax adhaerens
AGGAAGAGAAAAAAGTAATTGAGCGAAATATGCAGGAAGATTGCAAGGTTAAACTTGCAAATATGAAAAGCTATTATGAAGAGGAAATTAAAAGAATAAATATGATATGGCAAGAAGAACGAGAATCAATCCAAAACAAAATAAGAGAAGAGCATAAAGCTAAAATTAAAAACTTGCAAAATAAATACAACGATAATATGTACAATTTAAAATCAACATTACTTGAAGAGAAGAAAGTAATAGAGCGAGATATACAAGAAGACTGCAAAATTAAACTAGCAAACACAAAAAACCATCATGAAGACGAAATTAAGAGGATAAATAGACTATGTGAAGAAGAGAAAGAGTTATTAAAGGAAAACTTACATAATGAATATCAAGTTAAACTCTACGATACTCAAAACCGTCATGAATTAGAGCTAAACGAGATGAAAGCATCATGGCAGAAAGAGAAAGAATTATTAAAGGAAAACTTACATAATGAATATCAAGTTAGACTCTGCGATACTCAAAACCGTCATGAATTAGAGCTAAACGAGATGAAAGCATCATGGCAGAAAGAGAAAGAATCGATCCAGATAGAAATAAGAGAAGAGCATGAAGCTAAAATTAATAACTTACAAAATAAATACAACGACAATATGTACAATTTAAAATCAACATTACTTGAAGAGAAGAAAGTAATAGAGCGAGATATACAAGATTACAAAATCAAATTAGTAAACACAAGAAACCATCATGAAGACGAAATTAAGAGGATAAATAGACTATGTGAAGAAGAGAAAGAATTATTAAAAGAAAACTTACATAATGAATATCAAGTTAGACTCTGCGATACTCAAAACCGTCATGAATTAGAGCTAAACGAGATGAAAGCATCATGGCAGAAAGAGAAAGAATCGATCCAGATAGAAATAAGAGAAGAGCATGAAGCTAAAATTAATAACTTACAAAATAAATACAACGACAATATGTACAATTTAAAATCAACATTACTTGAAGAGAAGAAAGTAATAGAGCGAGATATACAAGATTACAAAATCAAATTAGTAAACACAAGAAACCATCATGAAGACGAAATTAAGAGGATAAATAGACTATGTGAAGAAGAGAAAGAATTATTAAAAGAAAACTTACATAATGAATATCAAGTTAAACTCTGCGATACTCATAACCGTCATAAATTAGAGCTAAACGAGATGAAAGCATCATGGCAGAAAGAGAAAGAATCGATCCAGATAGAAATAAGAGAAGAGCATGAAGCTAAAATTAATAACTTGCAAAATAAATACAACGACAATATGTACAATTTAAAATCAACATTACTTGAAGAGAAAAAAGTAATAGAGCGAGATATACAAGAAGATTACAAAATCAAATTAGTAAACACAAGAAACCATCATGAAGACGAAATTAAGAGGATAAATAGACTATGTGAAGAAGAGAAAGAGTTATTAAAGGAAAACTTACATAATGAATATCAAGTTAAACTCTACGATACTCAAAACCGTCATGAATTAGAGCTAAACGAGATGAAAGTATCATGGCAGAAAGAGAAAGAATCGATCCAGATAGAAATAAGAGAAGAGCATGAAGCTAAAATTAATAACTTGCAAAATAAATACAACGACAATATAAACAACTTAAAATCAACATTACTTGAAGAGAAAAAAGTAATAGAGCGAGATATACTAGAAGATTACAAAATCAAATTAGTAAACACAAGAAACCATCATGAAGACGAAATTAAGAGGATAAATAGACTATGTGAAGAAGAGAAAGAATTATTAAAGGAAAACTTACATAATGAATATCAAGTTAAACTCTGCGATACTCAAAATCGTCATGAATTAGAGCTAAACGAGATGAAAGTATCATGGCAGAAAGAGAAAGAATCGATCCAGATAGAAATAAGAGAAGAGCATGAAGCTAAAATTAATAACTTACAAAATAAATACAACGACAATATAAACAACTTAAAATCAACATTGCTTGAAGAGAAGGAAAATGTGGTCAGACAGATGTTAATAGATTGCAAGATTAGAATTACAAATTTACAAAATCAAAATAAAGAAGAAATAAGTAAGATGCAATGGTCATGGCAGAAAGAAAAAGAAGATATAAGAAGCAAATTAGTTAAAGATTGCCAAACGAAATTAACTAGCGTGCAAAATCAGCTTGAAGAAGATATTAATAGTTTAAAATTACAGTGGCAAGTAAAGTTTGATGATCTAGAGGAAAGACATAATTTAAACCTTCAAGATCAATTGCAAATATGCCGATTACAATATCAGCAAGAATTATTAGATATAAAAGCAAAGCATAACGCAAATATTGAACAATTGATTAAAGAAAAAGAAAATAAATTGTTAGCTTGTCGAGATGATTATAATCATAAAATTCATGATCAAGAAGTAGGACATGACCAAATTCTGAAGGAATGGATGGATAAAGTTGAATGTAATCGTTTGAATTTCATTGAGGAGGTCAAGAGATTAAATAGTCAGCATCAAAGTGAT
>NW_002061587.1:0-2519 GCF_000150275.1 Trichoplax adhaerens
ATGATTTCTCAGCCTGGTATAAATCACTATTAAACTTTGTATATGGATGTGGCTATCTCTTACGCTATCATCAATGCTTTGCTTAACGATTACGTAGAGTATGAATGCTATTAATTAATATACTTGGAAATATTGCTTAATTATGCCTAATATGATGGAAATAGAGTGCAAATAGTCTAAAAATTTAAATAATACCTAGATGATTCGGAGATTGATTAATATCGAGCAGGATCACCTTGGAACTTGATTGCATATGGGGTCTATAACACATTAGTAAAAATTAAGAATAGAAACTTTATTTATAACCTATTCTATGAATACTTCAGTAATGTAATTCGTATAGTCTTTATGGCAACGACATCTGGCTATTTTCTACTACCGTACATTTTATTGCTTTTGCTATAACTACAAGTTATTGTACTAAGCATTTAGGAATAGAGCTGCAATGACTATTGGTCAACATTATGTTAATTTGGCATAAAGTATAATCTAAAAGCAGCATGTCTTAAATCATTAAATTCGAATTATATGACTAACTTGTGGCCCAGAAAAGCAGAAAATATTTTTTAGTAAAAATCTTATAAAAACGGCGGAAATGAGGAATCCAATCCCTGCCAAAACTAAGGAGGCGATATTGAACCACATACTCAGTGCGACTCCATATACAAACATGAAACCAAAGCTCACACCAATGTGTAAAACTGACATGGATAGGCTTATAATCGTGAATGCATAAAAGCTATTCAGCTGTCCATTTGGAAAAGAAGGGATGCCACATATGTCAGTTTTATATTCATTTTAATTTAAATTTTACGATAATTTATCTTATATTAATCTGTAGTAACTGTAGTAAAAGGACTAAAAGTAGAGTCCTTTGTAGTTTTTAGTATGTAATTAGTATTATTTTACTATAGAAAATACCTACAAAGTGATAGTGTCTTTAAGTTTTACCCTACCTAATCATCATGTCGCCATCTTTTCTTCTTCATTATTTTACACGGTATTATATAGATTACTATAGAAGTAGCCCTATAGAGCAAATGCCTAATCTAAACAAAGGGCGTTTCATCGTCTATTCAAATTGTAAAGAAATTTGACTTAGTAGCAAAACCCTATCCTTAGAGAAAGGGGATTTATAACATGACGATAAAGTACTGTAATGTAGTCTACTGTATACTCGTACAGTAATAACAGTACAATCTGACGCTAAAACATCAACTGTCAATACTCGAGAATACTAAGCAATACTAATGTCAGAAAAGTAGTCGTAGTAGTCATATAAATTTTTTTGATAAGCGATTACTGTGATCTTCATAAAAAAGCGAATTTTTCCGGATTTGTGTCCGATATAGTTTTCGGATTCTGGGACCGGTCGGGTTTGTGTCCGATATAATTTTCCTGTTTTGGAACCGGTCGGGTTTATTTTTAATTTATGTCTGAATTATAATTTTTCTGTTTTAATTTTGGGATTTTTGTTCATGAAAAATATCGTAAGAGTTGATTTTTGAGATTTGGACTTTTTGTTATGAATTTGAAACTTTGGAATTTTATGACGTGACTTGAAGTCACATTAGGAGATTTAGTGAGGAAAATTGAAAGTAAGATGGAAATTGGCAGAAGGTTGTGTTGATTGTTAGGTAGTTAGAGTGTTTTTATGACTAAATCTTGATGTTTAAAGGTTGATTTTTAGACTTTTATAGTGTATTAATGATAGAAATTATGTTAGAAATGAAGTTTGATGTATTTTTATAGTTAGCTTGTTACTTTTACAGTGTTTTGTAAGGGAATCGTAGGGTAAATTGTGTCTGAACTTTGAATGATTTTTGTTTTCTTAAATGGTGCAAAGTAGTTTTGTAAAACGGATCTTAAGAGCGATTGGTTAGCAAATGTTTAGTTTTAAATACCTCTGACGGCTCTACGAAGCCTATAAATGATAGTGCAATTAGAAAATTTAGAGAGAGAGTAGAAGAGGATTTTATTTGAAGAACTTGTTGAATTTAAAAGGCCTTCGGGGTCGAATTGTCGTAAGTTAAAACGTTCTTGTTTTTGAAAGGTTGTTTGGTCGTTGACAGTTTTTAAGTCTGTCATTTATTTTAATAATACTTAAAGCTAAGTATTTGTAAGGTTGTTCGGTTTTATACTTCTCTCCATTTTGTTTTAAAATAAATTGTTGTTCGGTTATTTCCCCAAATTTTATTTGGTGTCAAAGTATTAGCGTTAAGTCGACCGGAGTGCAACGAAAGTAGAATCAAAGTTTGTTAAAGTTTCGTAGCTTGATCTCTACACTTTTCATTTCATTACATAACAATCTAATTTAATTCAGTTTTATTACTCCTAATTTACCAAATGAAAATTTTTTCGCGTATTCTGATGTTCTACTATAGCAAAGATACCACAAACGATATACTTTAATAAGAAATCAAAAAATGAACACAATGCACGTTAGTATTGCCTGTAGAGGGTATATAAATCAAGGAAAAATGGCAGGACCATGCTTATAAAACGCATTAATTAATTAA
>NW_002061586.1:0-2521 GCF_000150275.1 Trichoplax adhaerens
CGCGCATACTCTGCCTTTTACTACTTCCGTATTCTACACAGTGTGCCCATACACAAGCTCGATAGCGATGCAAGAAATGCTTAAACTAGACCATCTAATCCATATTCTAGACAGTGGTATACATTCTGGAGCTCCATGGCTATAGAAGAAATGCTAGAACTAGACCAACTCGTCCATATTCTAGACAGTAGAGGCCATGCAGAAGCTCGATTGCTACGCAAGAAATGCCAAAACTAGACCAACTCGTCCATATTCTAGACAGTAGAGGCCATGCAGAAGCTCGATTGCTACGCAAGAAATGCCAAAACTAGACCAACTCGTCCATACTCTAGACAGTAGTGGCCATGCAGAAGCTCCATAGCTATGGAAGAAATGCTAAAACTAGATCATCTCGTCCTATACTAGACAATGGTATACATCCAGTAGCTCCATGGCCATAAAGAAACGCTAAAACTGGACCATCTCGTCCATATTCTAGACAGTAGAGGCCATGTAGAAGCTCGATTGCTACGCAAGAAATGCCAAAACTAGACCAACTCGTCCATATTCTAGACAATAGAGGCCATGCAGAAGCTCGATTGCTACGCAAGAAATGCCAAAACTAGACCAACTCGTCCATACTCTAGACAGTAGTGGCCATGCAGAAGCTCCATAGCTATGGAAGAAATGCTAAAACTAGATCATCTCGTCCTATTCTAGACAATGGTATACATCCAGTAGCTCCATGGCCATAAAGAAACGCTAAAACTGGACCATCACGTCCATATTCTAGACAGTAGAGGCCATGCAGAAGCTCGATTGCTACGCAAGAAATGCCAAAACTAGACCAACTCGTCCATATTCTAGACAATAGAGGCCATGCAGAAGCTCGATAGTTATGAAAGAAATGCTAAAACTAGACCATCTCGTCCTATACTAGACAGTGGTATACATTCAGTAGCTCCATGACTATAGAAGAAATGCTATAACTAGACCATCTCGTCCATATTCTAGACAGTGGTGGCCATGCAGAAGCTCGATAGTTATGGAAGAAATGCTAAAACTAGACCATCTCGTCCTATACTAGACAGTGGTATTCATTCTGGAGCTCCATGGCTATAGAAGAAATGCTGAAATTGGACCATCTCGTCCACATTCTAGACAGTGGTATACATTCAGCAGCTCCATGGCTATAGAAGAAATGCTAAAACTAGACCATCTCGTCCACATTCTAGACAGTGATATATATTCAGTAGCTCGATCGCTATGGAAGAAATGCTGAAACTAGACCATCTCGTCCATATTCTAGACAGTAGTGGCCATGCAGAAGCTCGATAGTTATGGAAGAAATGCTAAAACTAGACCATCTCGTCCTATACTAGACAGTGGTATACATTCTGGAGCTCCATGGCTATAAAGAAATGCTAAAACTGGACCATCTCGTCCATATTCTAGGTTGTGGAAGAAATGCTAAAACTAGACCATCTCGTCCTATACTAGACAGCGGTATACATTCTGGAGCTCCATGGCTATAGAAGAAATGCTATAACTAGACCATCTCGTCCATATTCTAGACAGTAGTGGCCATACAGAAGCTCGATAGCTGTGGAAGAAACGCTTAAACTAGACCATCTCGTCTGTATTCTAGACAGTAGTAAACCTTCAGTAGCTCGATAGCTATGGAAGAAATGCTTAAACCATCTCGTCCATGTACACTGTAAAATGGACAGTAGCGCAAATGCAGTAGCTCCATAGCTACGCAGGAAATGCTTCCTTTAAACCATCTCGTCCGTACGGGACTTGAGCAACAACAGTTGAATCTTCTACAAGGGAACTGTTGTGATACTGAAAGTAAACAGTCTCGTCCATAGTGTTTGATCGCTGTAGAGAAATCTCGAGGGAGAAAGGATAGACTCTCCTAACTTGAACTTGAGGTTCATTTTAGCAACAGCAGTTGCAGAGTGTCCAAGCGAGTTGTTATCATACTTGCATGAACAATCTTCATATTACACGATTGGATTGCAAGAGGAGAAAGCTTGAGCTGAAAGTCCTCGACTTTACATTGTCATGAACGCTAAGAAATAAAACAACAGCATCGGATTACGAGTATATACGATATCATAAAAAGAGAACAACTAAGAAACTATGGAGAAGGAAATGGATTACTTGACGTACTACGACTATGATTGCCTTGAGTTTGAGACTTCAGCAACAGCAATCGGATGTTATGCAAGAGAACTGTTGAGATGCTAGGAGTAGACAATCTCGTCCATAGTATTTGGCTGCATCAGGGAAATTTTGAGGGAGAACGGGTGAATTCTGACTCTCCTACTATGAATTTGAGGTCTATTTCAGCAACAGTAGTTGAATATTGTCCAAGTGAGCGGTTGTCATGTTGAGATTTGACAATCCTCCACAATACACGTCTACTGTACTGTTAGCTTGCATGAAGAGAAACCTTGAGCAGAAAATCGTACACTCTGCATTGCCATGACTCCCCCCCCCCCCCCCCCCCCCAAAAAAAAACAACAGTATCGGTTTA
>NW_002061585.1:0-2528 GCF_000150275.1 Trichoplax adhaerens
TATACATTAAACGCTACTACTAAGTGACGACTAAGATCATAAACTTAACTAATGTGATATTTATGGTCAATTCGATGCCATATTACATTTTATTGGAATAGTTAGCAATTTAGCTAAAAAATTTATTAAATTTATACTTCAGTATGAGCTCCATACGCTTATTTGTTTTTGGGTTGCCTATAACCTTATTTGTGCAAATGCTATACAAATCCTCTAAGTTTTTTGTTTCCAATAAATTACTGAGAAAAACCATGCTTACTGATGTACGAGTCGTATATAAATGTTGCGCGTTGGATCGGGTTTGAAAAATGTGAAATATCCTTGTTGAGATCTATTTACGGTTTATAAGATCTTTTTTGTCCGAATAGTTAATTGCTTCTTAGATGCTTCGTTAAATTAAAACCGTTCATGCATTAATCTTAGAAATTAGGCAATGTTCCTTTAAAACATTTTAAGCTAAGGTGTTATTTAATATTACCTAAAAAGAATTACGTTAGATCCTAAACTGACTCTTTCCATTTCTGTCTATTAATTTCAATATTAAAAATTGTACATCCAATAAGCAAAGTTTAATTGCTTTTTACAGCTCCATTAAATGAGGAAGTAAAACAATAAGACGTATTTTACTATATATCTTCAATAAAAGTAATACTTTTAATAAATTATACTTGAAAAAATGAAAGCAAAATAGAAGTAAAAATCGTGATTTTTATTATTACATATCTCAAGAAAATTTTCAAGCGTATGATTATCTTCAGTGGGCATGGTAATTTTTAAATTGCTGATGATGGCTTACTACTCAGATGATTTCAAAGAATAAAAGCAGTTATCCGTTATGGAATACAATAATAAAAGTAGGTAATAAAGTTTGGAAATTTTAGTATCAGATGAAGTATAGAAAATTTAATGGATTGCAGTTTATTAAGTATGTCTGGAAACGTTCTACAAATTAATAGCTTTTGGCTACTGCATGAGTATCAGGCTTAATTTATAACAGAGTAGTTGATCCTTGTCCGTATGGTGATTCATCATGACAATTGAAAGTGATCAATAGTAGATAAACAGTTTAAACTCAGTGAAACATAACAATTAGACTGTCTTATTAGAGAAAATAGATAATTTTGGTTGCCTATAATAAAAGTGCTTAAGTATTGAATCACGTTTTCAAGTTTGAACAGGTTTATATTTCTTATTAAATTTTTTTTTCGTGAGATAAGACTGAATATTGCTTTTCCAAATTGTGACTATGGATATGCTGCGAGACGTTCATGTAGCGATATTTTTAATGCTATACTTGTTATATTTAGATTACTTATATAAAATTTCATCCCTTGCGAATCTATGGTAGCGTGGCTTGCTAAATTTAGAAAATAAAGATTAGTATTTTCAAATTGTACTGTTAATAAACCTAAAACTGAGAGTACTACTTCAGATGTCATAAAATTATGAGTTTTATTCTTAATATTGTAATTGCACGATTAAGTTTATTCTTCAATTAATCTCGGGCGATTATATCTGCTCTTATAAGATGTAGAAAAAGTTAAATCTGCTATAAATAGGCTCTCAATAAACTCCACTTTAAAAACTAAATGCAGGGATAATCACATCACTACTTACTTCATTCGCGATTTTCCTTTTATTAGCACCACATAAATAATATGAAGTCGTTGGATTAATAGTTTGAGCATTGATTTTAATATTTAAATACTAGATGTAATTGGAATATATTATTATCAAAAATTTGGCCTAGAAAAACATGTACGAAACTACCAGGGTATTGGATTTCATATTGTAGATAAGTGATGTTAAGTCATATCGATTGTAATACTAAGTTTACAGATGTCTAATAAACTAGTAAGGGTATGATGATGCTATTAACTGGGATGGGTGTTGTACTAGCATGACTAAGTGTTACAGTCTTGCTTTTATAATTATGTGCCTTCTAGTCGGGTTAAAAAATATAGAAATAATCATATTCTACTATACTTAGATTCTACTGCGTACAATTAGAATTAAGCAGTGTCTGGAAATGCGACAGGCTATACTTGCACCTATTTTGTAAAATTACAAAAAAATGCTTGATTTTTTTTAAAAATATAAGCTACCTTTAATCTAACCAGAATAAAAATTAGATTAAATTTTGAAACTAGTGCTACTAATCTATCAAATGTATTAACAATAAATATAATTATTCTGATATTGATATCGATGGCTCGCTTAAACTTATCAATCGCGATACAGAAGTATGAAATGAAATTGACTTTCTGAATAAATTTTTCATTCAGCAGAATTGATCACCTAAGTAAATAATGATTCGAAATTATACTTGATATTTCAAAGAATGGAAATATGTAGAAATCAAGCCGCTTTACTTCTAATAAACTTTAATTCGACTTTCTTCACACTCTAGCTGACTGAACACAAATTTGACAACAATAATAAAAATTGGGGAAACGGTCAATCTCCAATTTACTAAGAAAACATGAAAAAGTCAGATTAGACTACCTTTCAAATACTTAATTTTAATT
>NW_002061584.1:0-915 GCF_000150275.1 Trichoplax adhaerens
CTATCTGTTAATGAGCACATTATCGTAAACCGTCAGCAAAGCGACGGTAGTTTGCACTAGTGTATGTAAAGTAAGGCATACCTATTCTACCGCCTTACTAGACTAATGTAATCTACACTTACTATATTTGAAGCATTACGCTAATTTCATCCATTAGCGGCTACTCACCGGATAATGTGAGTTTGCTATAGATTGTAGGCCTTCATGTATGTAAAGTAAGGCATACCTATTCTACCGCCTTACTAGACTAATGTAATCTACACTTACTATATTTCAAGCTTCTTGGAGTTTATTGCGTAAGTAAAACCGCAATGTTAGGACTTGCCAAGAATTTAGCCTTAGAATTGGCTAAATATGGTACAGTATAAGAGTTAATTGCTTGTCTCCTGGATTGATTAAAACCCAATTAAGTAAACAGGTTAAGTGATCGTTTTAATAAAACTAGTGCAAACTCCCGTCGCTTTGCTGACGGTTTACGATAATGTGCTCATTTAACAGATAGTATTACCATTTGATAGACCTGTCAGAGGTTCAGTAACTTTTTACCGTTATCCGTGTACTGTATGCTGTACAAAAGTACAGTACTGTTAATTGTACGGGCGGGGCATTTGATAACGTACCCATTTGTTAATAATTAATAGTTAGTATTACCATTCGACATTATATATATCCCGGTAATAGCCGGGCACTACTGAGTATATTCACAGCTATGCTTGTAGAATACTACTTTTCAATAATGCATTCACGGATGAAACCTTATTACAGTCTTTGATAGTAATTCGGCAATTATAATATCTGCTCTACATATCCTAATGTGAAGAATAATGCTACTACTTATATTATAGTAGTGTCTAAGAACGATAGCAATACCTAACATTTCGTTTATATTTAGGTATGGCTTGCCGGAAGATTGTG
>NW_002061584.1:1402-2535 GCF_000150275.1 Trichoplax adhaerens
CTGATACGCAACCAAACACGTACCATACAGTAACCGATAAGAATGAATTTAAAGAAATATGTAATAAGATAATAGGATGCACTAGTAACAACATAACATAAATCCGTAACACTGATCATTCAGAGTTATCAACACGGCAAAACATATCAGTGTGTATATATAAACATATATATTATCAAGGTCGAACATATATCTGCCAAAAATTCAAATATTGTGGAATGTGATGAGAGCTATTATTTCTCTGTTAATTACACCGTCATAAAAGGCAGTTTGATATCATTTCAGCGTATCAAATTTATTATACTTATAAACAAATTTTCCAATCGTTATTCGCCTGACTCATCAGCAAATTAAATTGATTACAGTATATTGATCATCTCGTTTGTAGATAGGTCACATATTATTTCGCTTTGGAGTTGATCTATCAGATCTTGAGGCAGTTCGACTAGGAGTCGGACCGTAAGGGTAACAAATAACCGTCTATAAATAAGGAGACTTGCGGAAAAAGCTGATAAATTGAGATGCGTATAAGAGCTAGTTCAATAACTTTTCTTAAGCGTAAGGTTGCAGTGCTAATCATACACAACACATTCATCTATAATAAGCGTATGTACACCAAGGCCATTTATGTAAAAATTGTAAGTAGTCACAAAGCAGTTAATGTGATCATAATGCTGCTTAATTAATACTTAATGAAAGCTGCGAAAATCAAAAAAGCTCAGTTTGACTCAGTATTAAGATGGAAGCTTATTCTATTAGATTACATCAGAGAATTAATCGGAAAATAAGAACCATCTCCGTATAAACAAATTCGATTCCGTAATTAATGAATGATTTATCGTTGACGTTAATTTAAGCCCTGGATCATCATCATACTATGTGCAATCGCATGATATTACATCAATCGGTTTATAACTGGCATGTCTAAGTATTACTGCAACTGTTTTCCATTTAGCTGATAATTAATGAGTCATTCTTGTCAAGTCGCTAATTATTGTAAATATACAATCATGTAATAAATCTAGATCAAGCGTATGAAATAGCTAGGATAGTTTCGACTAGAAAGATGTGGTGGTATAGAAAAACTCAAATCTATCCATTTAACTATTTTCCGTTTGGTGGTGGGCCAAAAA
>NW_002061583.1:0-2325 GCF_000150275.1 Trichoplax adhaerens
TAAAGCTTACACCATATTAGTTTACTGTTAGCTGCTAACAATACATGTTAGTAATTAATTTCCCATACGGAAACCTTAGTGATAGCTCTTATTATGACGTATATACTTTTAGAAGGGTGTTATTGTTGTTTTCGCACCTGATCTTCCACGAGAACATAAAAGACCGGTGTATGAAGATTGAGCTCGACAGTGAGGGCGTATGTTAGTCTAGTCTAGTAGAACATAGTTAGATAAATTGCGTTAGTTCTCTTAAGTATCAAATAAAGAAATAATTCTTTTATTACCTTGTTCACTGATTGTAGCGCGACAGCTATAGTAGTATTAGGTCGTTGGGACTATTGTACGTGGTACCATAGCAAATCAGGTCTCTTAGAGTTAGTAGGAGACGTTCTTTATTAGCGTTAGTGTGTGGACCTACTTTATTACTAGTGGACGGTGACAGGCGCTAATAGCTAAGTACAGTGCATTATCAATAAAGATCAAGTAGACCCGAATAAACTTCAAAAACATCGCTAATAGTGGTTAACTGCAGCACATCTTCAATAAATACTAATAAAGGACGTATAACAAAGTGTAGAGAGAAATATTCTCCCATTTATAAACGGTTTTACCGTGGTCTTTCATATGCCTGTCAGTAGAGTGCTTCACGAAAAGTAACGAAGAATATCACGGATATATACATCAAAAACATCGCTAATGGTAGTTAACCAAAACACATCCTGCATAAAAGAAATACATTACAAAAAGTAGCAAACGCCATCCAAACTTCAGATAATATCCTACGATGAGAAAATAAAATTCCTTCACATAATGAAATCGCAGGTTCTTGAAAGCATTGCATTACTAACATAACATTAATGAAAGGATACAGGCTATGTTTACTTACTAATCTCGACAAGTCCTTTTGTTATGACCCAATTTTCCACATTTGGAACACTTGAAGGATCGCTTATCATCTTCATCTGAGCCTCTAATTCTTCGCTTCATAGGTCTTTCAGGCCTGCGCTCAAACAGCAGGTGGTCGGACTGTACGAATCTCAGACCTTGATCCCTCTAACTCTGCTGAAGATACCATCAACACCTCACTTAATTAAAACATATGATCGAAAAAAATTTGCATCGCTGTTTTATTATAACAGATATCCAGTATTTACTCAATGACTTTGTAATAGAAAAAATCTTTGAAAAAATATCTAACATCTATAATTAATATCGGCAAATCTTTCAATGCTATCTTCCTAGATGAAATACTTCATGTATTGTTATTTCACAAAGCTTTACTTCCTAAACAATCTTATTTCATTATTCCAAAATATCTATGATAGAAGCTTAAAAATTAGCAAGTAATAGTCACTTTCACAATCTTTGGCAATCTTGTAATTAACAGTACGTATAAAAATTTTTCCACATAAATCTCCACTGTAATCTACCATAATGTTACGGTTAGTAAATTTATTTACTCCATTTACTGGCTTACACTTGAATGATAATACTTAATATCATGTTATAAATGCCTTTTTTCTATGGATAAGGTTTTGTTACTAAGTCGATTTTATCTATAATCTCAGTATACTATCAAACGCCCTTTCATTAAATTTGGCGGTTTCTCTTAGGTTATTCCTATAGTAATCTATATAAAATCTTGTAAATTAATGATAAACAAAAGATGGCGACATCTTGATTTTGCAGGGTAAAACTAAAAGACATTACGACTTAGCAGGTATTTTGTATTGTATACTAAAATAGTTACATACCAAAAGCTATAAATTACTCTGCCTTAGCCATTTTTACATATAGATCATTCTTACAATAATATACTGTGTATAAAATCTTGTAAAATAGTAAGAATGAAAACGATTTGTTGATAGCTTATAATGTTAGATTAACCAGATTTTCAATGATAGCAATTTTTAAATTAGGCGATTAAACATAGATCATTCTAAGAGTAATATACTATGTAAAGAGTATTCTACAGTAGTAAGGGAGAAAATGATTTTGTTTATAGTTTACTATATTAAATTAACGAGAATGCTAATAAAACCTATTTATAGATTAAGCGATTGCATATAGATCATTCTAACAGCAATATATTGTGTATAAATTCGTACAAAATAGTAAGGAAGAAAAGATGGCGACTTCATGGTTTGGCAGTTGCAAACTTGTAAAAATATCTATTGCTTCTAGGTCACAACTAATAGGGACTTTTATCTTATTCGCTTATTTGAGTAAGTTTCTAGGGTTTTTAGTTCTACTTAAGCAAATGGAAATGCTGATTTAAAAGTAATAAAGTAAGTAGTAAAATTTTGCGAATAAATTGCGAAAAGA
>NW_002061582.1:0-2316 GCF_000150275.1 Trichoplax adhaerens
GTAGAGTAGTACCACAGTAAGTTAGAAGCCAGCTTAGGTAATAAATATTATCTGTATTTCCAGGTAAGCAAGCGCTGTTCGTACCATACAATCTATAAGATGCAGGCTGATTATAGCTATAAACAAGTGGCAAAGCGGTAAACGTAGCTGATACGGTCCATAACACGATTAAAACGAGAGTAATTAGCTTATAAGAAAGGCGATAGTTCTCAAAAGGATAGACTAGAAATAGATATCGATCCAAAGTGATGAGGAAAAGGATAAATGTTGACATTAGGCTAGAGATCGCTACTAAAAATGAAGCCATAACGCATATAACACTATGTAACCATGTCTCGAGATATTGAGCATAAATACCAAAATAGTAAATATCAGTTACGGCAATCGTGATTAAGTAAATTCCCATAATGAGATCAGCAAAGGACAGATTTATTAACAATGTTTGAACCACCATATTATTCTTTACAAAGCTTTTAACATGCCATACAATGGAAATAATGTTGCCTACTATAGATAAACTACCAATAATCCAGACGAAGATACGTAATACGTCATGAGATAGGACATTAGAGCAGGTTGATATGCTAAATTGATCTGGTAAAGGCTCACAAAGAGTTGTAGTTGGCGGCGCGTCACAGCATAAGTATTCTCGTGTTGAATATCTATATGAATTTTGTGTCGTGTAGAGTAAATACCATGATGTGATAAAGTGCTTCAAAATGTTACAATAAGAGCTAAGATTTATCGTACAACATTATTAGATAACATAAATTGGGTTCGTCCAACATGACTTGGAACTAACTACTGCACTTTCAATCAAGATATCTATGATTTGCATATGCAATTTTTTACTGGTATTTTTTAGCAAGTTAATTATATCTTGTGAATTAAGTCGCAAGATCTAAACTGAATTTACTATTGCAAGGTCGATCAATGGCTATCACTTTTAATTAAAGCAACGCATCGAATTCTTTATAATACTAAATTACTTTGCACAATCCAATAATATCTCAAAATCTTAATATAATAGTTACTATAAAATGTCTACAATATATATTGTTGTCACGGTAACTTTTTGCCGTGATGAGTTAGAAGTGTTTATGTGTTTGTTATTGATAGAAATTGAAAGTGTATGGTGTTTGTATTGATGAAATTGATGTGTATGACGTTGTTAGTAAGGTGTTTTGATGATCAACTGTCCTTAGTTATTTTGTATGTATTCGAATAGGAGGATAGACTAGGGAAATATAAATCTTGATGATGTGCAACCTTTGTGTTAGAGAGTTGTTTATGCTGACACGATTTGTAGTCGTGTTGTAAGATTATTACTGGATAGGAGGTTATGGTTGTGAGATCTCCTACGTGAGATTAATGTAAATAGTAAATATCTTAGAAAGTATATAAAGGCTAACTATGATGTAATGTGGAGGAGGAGAAAGGCATAGAAGAGAATAAACTGTAGTGATAGTTATCTGTTCAAAAGCCTACGCTTAATTACTTGTGTAATCGAGTAACCTAGTGACGGTCAAAGAAGTGTAGTCCCACACCCGAGAAGTTAGTGTTCTAATAGGAAGCGTAGTTCCAGTAGCACTTGTTCAGTGTCGGGATTGTGCCGTACTTAGCTAAGTTTTACACGATAAGTAGAGATCCTGTGTCACAAAAACGTGGTTGTGACAATTGTTAATATCTTTTAGAAATAGATACTTGTATAAACATGCAATCAAACGTACAACTTGCACTATTCTCTTCCAATCTCATGAATAATATTTAGGACTTAATTAATCTATTATCGGTAAATCAATCTTAATCTAATTTTGGGACTGTACTACATGTGAGTTGTCGAGTAACTTACTCGTTACTGGTAGTATTTGACAATAATATAGAATTTGATCATATCCTGAATTAATATTTACTATATTTCATTAAGAGTATGGTTTCAGAACTGACTGGTAATTTAATGGATTTAACTTTAAGATTATGACAAAAGAAAAATAGTACGCTAAATTTTCAAACCTTTTCATATCAACTTACAAGTCACGAATGTTGTAAAGAGTAATAAAGGCTTCTCTACTAAATTCTTGTATAGGATTATTTCGTAAAATTCTATCAAAAGTTAAACGAGCGATAGTTGCTAATATTTAATTTTTACTAAATCGTCTGTATTAATATCGTTGTTATAGTAGATTAAAAGAAATGAACAATAGTAAGAATATCATTACCGTACGTATTTATGGTTATTGATCGACTTACAGTGTTTTAAGATTTGATAATTTCGAAAAACATCGGTCTTTTAATGTACTTATTTTGTTATCACTA
>NW_002061581.1:0-1117 GCF_000150275.1 Trichoplax adhaerens
TTAATGTATTTACACAATGTTCATTCCACAACAGTAACCACTAATTGCTATGGCTTAGGCAAGCTACTACATAATTACTATAAGAGTACCACCTGTTGCGGTGAAATTGAACGTACTAATTAAATATGCGCTTACATAGTTCGCAAATAGGGCGCTGTATTATTTCTGAGGGGAACGCTGCCGATGATGCTTTTTGTACACGAAATTGATGTTTCACTGCATTTACAGGGTTTGGAACATATGAGATAGTTTCCTGTTAAGTATTTTAGAGCTGGAAGCATTATTTGACGTCTAAGAAATAATTCGAAAAAACTTTTGCGAGTATATAAAGTAATACTACGTGGTAGCCCATTTATATAATCTACTGATGAAAAGAAATTCAAGGGCTCTAAGTTGCCTTGAGAACTAAACGATTGCTAATATAGTACAATCTTTGTCATTGGAACATTGATTTTACTATTAATTCCTTACCAGAAGCAAATTGAAACATTGCAATCAATATAATCAGCAACATATTGGAAAAGGTAGCTTGCCTATTCATGATTGCCTATAATAAATAAGAGAATCGAAACGATAGAATAGTACCAGGCTGTTACAATACGATTTTATCGTTTACTTTAAATCTAAAATTTGGAGATTGGAATGTGATTAAGCAGAAGTGCGCCCTAGTATAAGCCACTTATTCACTTTTAGAGTCCAGGTGTGTCACAAACCAGCTTCGTGACAAGGATAACGTAAAATAAATCTCTTAATTACTATAGTCTCCGGGATTCAGTATCCCTTAACTACCTCACAAAAATTTAGACGCCTTTGCTTCTACGTTAAACTTAACTAGACAATTGAGAACTGCTTTATTCAACTATCTGACGGGCTTATATACCCTTCTACAGCAGTTAACATTCACGAGTCATCTTATAAAAATACTTAGGTGAGAACATCTACTAACTAATTTTTCACAGTCAGACTACAATATGTCCATTCACAGAATCATTTCAGTGCACATTACAGCACAGCATTAAATTTACTGTAACACATTTATTATTAGAGTAATTCCTACTGTAAGTAACTAGTTGTAATATATTATCACTATATTATATTAACCAAATTTAGATGGCTA
>NW_002061581.1:1509-2551 GCF_000150275.1 Trichoplax adhaerens
CTATAGAAGGAAGATTGCCCTACGATTTGTTTCAACTCTATTTTTACAGTACTGGATATGATAAAGTACGGTACTATCTAGTGTCACGAAAGTAATCTTCGTGACATATACTTTATTTCTATTTTACGTTCTATACATGTTTATATCTCAGAAAATGTTTAATGGTCTCCTTAGTTGTAACTATGGTAGTTAACAGTTGATATCCTTAATTTAGCATCAGATAGACTAAAATAGTAATTGCCAACCAGTAAAACCAGGTTGTATTTATCACCTCCAAGGTTGTTCAGGTTCAAAGAACAATTCTAAATTCATTCCAATTTCACACGAGTATTACTAATGATGATAAAACTTTCTCAAATCTATGATGTAATACTAGTAAATAAATAACCACGCAGCAATAACTTATGTCGAGATACATTTTGCTTTACTAAGGCCAAGGTTATTATACAATTATGTTATTTATTTGTAGTATGCATCCCATATTGCCCTGACTGGCAGACTTTTTCATACATATGTACGAAATTTACGATAAGTTTAATAAATAAAAATACGTAATGATCTACAAATTAAAGGTTGTTTTAAACAACTTTATCTTTAATTTACCAAATGGATTATTTTGAAAGTGATCTTTATGTTTATCGAAGGATTACTTGATCGGGATCAATTGTTTAGTAGATGTCCGTTAAACCGATACTTGGTACTTGATGTTTTTATTATAGCAGTGTTTTTCTTGTTTGGCCCGGTACGATCACGCGATAGTGAAAATTGATACCCGGTCGATATGAAAAGATAATTTCGATCTCAAAATAAGGAGTTACTTAAGTTCACAAGCAGCAGATCTCGTATAAAATAACAATCTGATCCAATTAAATTGATTTTGAATAAGTACCGGAACTTTACATTCAGAACCTTGTTTTTTCTGTATTTTCAAGATACTATACTTGCTCTTAATTCACCGCTAGAAGGTATCATTCAAGGATATTATAGGTAACGTCGAATAACTCAGACAAATAACTGCAACTTTTCTATAATGAAAAGCCTA
>NW_002061580.1:0-2555 GCF_000150275.1 Trichoplax adhaerens
CTATGCTCGCGTATTATGCTGTAGTGCAGCCCCAAATATAGCTTAGATTACTATTATAAGACTGTACGAGAATAACTTAACTTGTAAGCTAGAGTGTAAGATTGAGTAAGAGTCTATTTGTAGAAGATGTTTACAGTACGTATTGTAGCGAATCTATTAAGATGTTCATATAAAGATCTGAGATATACAGTACAGTAAATAGATTTGCGCTAAGTATGTTAGTACTGTAAGTATTGTATTGTAATGCTTTAAATAGACGCGCGAATTATGAATAGATTACGAGATAGTAAATTTAGATCTGATCTTGCGACTTAATAGGCAAGATAAGATTTGTTACAGTAAAAGCATTCTGTAACTAATCGTATATAAATCGTGAATCTTGCTGTAATAAGTAGATTGTCAGATAGTCAGATAGTCCATGGTAGTTAGACGAACCTAACTTCTGTAATAAAGTGAAATTTGCAAGAAACTGTAGCTCTTGATTTATTGTTTTGAAGATCACTTTATCACATATGCACTAGTCATGCACGTTAGTCAATTTACTTTTTCAGTACACTCGTAAAAACGGACAACAAGATATTTATGTACAGTGTATTTTGTGGTCCAAAACTGTTAGAAAGTTTTCATACCTAGTAAGTATACAATTGAAGAATAAAAAACTATAATTGCATATTATGCACTAGTCATATTTGTTCGCCAATTTACATTCTCAATATACTTGTATAATGGATTACTAGACATTCATGATATCTAATTAATTATCTTAATTTTTAACTCATTTTTATTAAGGTGAAAACCGATTTTAATTCAAAATATTACTTAAAAAGCGTATACTTGGTTGAATTTTATAAATAATTATGTAATATAATCAGCAATAGTTGTCAAAGCATGGATCGTACAATCCTGATACGATACGATTATCAATTGTCTGAGAAATCCATAAGAAATAACAGTAGCCATGTTAATATCTTTTACGTTCCAAATGTGCTTGACTGTTCTTGAAATAAGAATATTCCAGATAGTAAATTAGAGCTTTTATGCATCAATTTGGTTTAAATTTCCCTGTCAGCTTTCTTTGATTGCAAATTTCAGATAAATCAAACATCACTTGCTTCAGGTTTGTTAAGTATTTTTAACCTTATACACTCCTACCTTTCATAAATCATTTATAGTTTGTTGCTCTTATGGCACAGCTAACCAGCTACTCAGTAGTACATTGTTACAACGACTGCATGATTGGCAACTATATTAGCTTTACGTAATACCGGTATAATAAAATTATCACATCCTTCACTGCGAATAGTAAGTATTCGTATTTTTTGTAAGAATGAAAATTTTGAGTATTTGCGTTGCTTACAGTAGAGCTGCGATAATATCAGAAGAATCTTATATCCTAGAGTTGAAATGGGAAATAAGCACGGCATATCTTTAAATCTTTAATAAAATATACATGTATCTTATATTGACAGATCATAATTACTAAGTCTAAGGAAATTTATTGCTTATCCTATACCTTGATTACTATTATTACCGAAACTTTTTAATTTCGATCTTGCACGAATGAATAGCGACCCCGAATTCAGTAAATGACACTTTAAGGGTTTAAATGATTCCATAAAATCTTTGAGATATTGTTACTTAACCTACTCTTCGTTTGTCTGCTTATGTATATAGATTACATATTTACGATTAAGAATATAATGTTCAAATAATATGTTATCTAGAACCAGGATTAAGTTCGTTGCTGTTACAGTGTTAAATACTGTATTACAGTAGAAATAACTATGTTAGGATAATTCTGTTAGACTATCCTTATTTAGTTAACTTCTAATTTGGATATACTGTATTTTAATATAGCACTGACTTTTTATGACAGTGACACTTATACACATACTGAAATTATAATAGTTATATTAGGGAATGCAAATCATCTGCTTACAGTTCGAATCATTGTGATTGTAATTTACTTATGATAGACTGTAAATTATCATGGAAATGTTCCGTGATAGGACATATCGTAATCTGACTATTCTGTATTAGTCATTATATGTCTATGTTCGTAAATACTGTTGTCTGCATTAAGGGAGCAGTAGCTAAAATTAATATCTAATTCAGTAAATGATTCTAATGTTAATTGTATTAACTATGACTCATGAACTATTGAGGAATAGTATATAAATGCAGTATATCGTGAAATAAAGAAGAATTGTCCAACTTAGTGTTTAACGTAAAATACGAGGCGTTTAAGTCTTTGTGTAGTCTGCTAGCAGAGCAAAAGTGTTTGTGATAGTGCAGATATCGTTCCTTGATACGTGGTTCAAGGAATTGACTTATTGATCGTATATTGCGTTATCTTGTTGCAAAGCTGTTTTGTGACAGTTGCATTCGTACTATTTCGAAACCTCAATTTGTTGTTGCTTTGTACGAAAGAACTATTGGAAGCATCTGTGTGAATTGTTATCGATCAAAATAAGAGCTGTATTATAGCAATATAACTGTATGATCTCTAGATTAAGTAATGAGGGCTAAATGACTCTCTATTTTCTAAAATTAGA
>NW_002061579.1:0-1023 GCF_000150275.1 Trichoplax adhaerens
CGAATGATTGAACGTGTCCTCCTATCTACTCTATATTTAGGTGGACTTCATGCTGGTCCAAGCCATTGAAAATGAATTAAATCCGAGATAGATTATGAGAGACTTAACTAGATCATATTTACATTTTCATCTCTATTTTTTTCCATATTTATCATGGTGATATTGAATATCAACAATCCTATACATAATTATTTGCATTAACTCCGCCTAAAGGGAGAGGATAGGCGACTTTAGAAAACCCGTCGCTAATAGCGAATTGTGTGGGTAGGTTGATTACTTCAATAATTTACCGCACTTGTTAAATTGTAACAACATGCAGTCCAGCAATTCAAAACAGTGACATCACACGTCGATCACTGAATATAGACAAGAGCTCTTTCTATTATAGCCAGCTTGATTAAATCGTCAAATCTCTGTATATTGAGAAAGACCAAAATTATTTCCATCAATGACATAATGGATTTTTTTCGTTTACTGAGAGAGTGTAGTATAACCATCGATTATTATCGCGCAGTACCGCAAAATAGCATTTTTATACGATGGATAAAGTAGAATTGTACATTCTTACATGTATAGCAACAGTCACTGATTTGATTTGTAAGCCATGAAGGGATAAGGTAGTAAACTCAAAAGATATAAATCAATGATCTAAGAAGCCTTTGTACGCATATATCCACGGGATCATGGATTATATTTTAGAAATATTCGTATCTATTACGATCTATACGGTAGCATACGTTTGCTTGATACCCTTGATGGGCAATCGATGTCCACTTATAGTCTACTTTCAATAGTAAAGCCTCTACATAATTATAACCGATGTGTCTTTAGAGTAGACTAGTGCAAACTCCCGTCGCTTTGCTGACGGTTTACGATAATATGCTCATTTAACAGATAGTATTACCATTTGTCGTAGACCTGTCAGAGGTTCAGTAACTTTATACCGTGTACTGTGTAGTAGTAGAGTGTATGACATATACTGATATACTGTACATACCGCATTTCTCTAATCTTACAGTAACT
>NW_002061579.1:1445-2572 GCF_000150275.1 Trichoplax adhaerens
ATTGCAAGAGAGCAATAGAACTAATAGTACCTACTGATGTGTATCAATCACTTCTACCTTCTCAATAATATTTACATAAACCCTACAGATCATTCATTTCTATACCAATTCAAATTTCGTTAAGTAACTTTCGTATTAGTATGTTTACCGAATAAGGATGGTTACTATATACAGTATAGAAATCAAAAGTAATTGGGACAGGGGAACTACAGTAGGATAACACTACGAATTGCAAGAGAGCAATAGAACTAATAGTACCTACTGATGTGTATCAATCACTTCTACCTTCTCAATAATATTTACATAAATCCTAGAGATCATTCATTTCTATACCAATTCAAATTTCGTTAAGTAACTTTCATATTAGTAATCGGGACAGGGGAACTACAGTAGGATAACACTACGAATTGTAAGAGAGCAATAGAACTAATAGTACCTACTGATGTGTATCAATCACTTCTACCTTCTCAATAATATTTACATAAACCCTACAGATCATTCATTTCTATACCAATTCAAATTTCGTTAAGTAACTTTCGTATTAGTATGTTTACTGAATAAGGATGGTTACTATATACGGTATTAATGCTATGTTAAGGTTGGTGAGCGAAACTGTCAAATATACGTTTATGGTCAATTTCTTAATAAAATTAACAGATAGTATTATCATTCGATATTATATATATCCTAGTAACAGTAACAGTAACCCCCCGCGCTGCTCGTTTCAAGGGAGGGTGGATGGGATTAGTCATTCGATCAAAAAGACAAAATTGGTCCAAACAATAGTTTATTAGTGTGGAGTACGAACGCCCCCGAAAAGCCAAAGTACTATAGTTAAAACAAGAGCAGGATGGTTGTTAGAAATCCTTGTTTAAACGGCTATCTGCAGGTTCAGTCTGTTTAAGACTTGATGACAACACATCTAAATACGGGACATGCTACCTTTATATTAAATTAAGTTAATTTCAAGCACACAGACGATAAATCAATATTTAGGGTAGCTACATATATTCAAATTTCATTGTTACTTCCAAGAGTTAATATCCACATGACAATTTAGTTATAAAGGGTTAAAATTTATACGTCTCGGTAAGGACTGTTTCATAAGTACGAGTACCGTATCCGAG
>NW_002061578.1:0-1277 GCF_000150275.1 Trichoplax adhaerens
TATAGTATTATGAATTGATATTTTCCAAAACTTATAGATGCTGTTGAAAAGATTTCAGGTAGTAATAATCAAATTGTTTCAAACAAGGTGATTTCAGATCATATTCGTTCTTCATGTTTTTTAATTGCAGATGGTGTCTTGCCGTCAAATGAGGGTAGGGGGTATGTTTTAAGGAGAATATTAAGAAGAGCTATGAGGCATATCCATAATATCGGTTATAAGGGCAATTTATTAAGTAAATTAGCTCCAGTTTTTATTAATGAGATGAATGACATTTACTCAGAATTGGAAGAAGCAAGTGATCTAATAATTTCAACATTAGATATAGAAGAGGAAAGGTTTAGAGAAACTTTAAGAATAGGAATGAAATACTTAAAAGAAGAAATTAATACTTTATCTGAGGGAGCATCTTTAAACGGTTCTAAAGTATTTAAATTATATGATACTTATGGATTTCCTCTAGATTTAACAGCTGATATTTTGAAAGATAAGAAAATAAAATTAGATTATGACGGATTTGAATCTGCTATGCAAGAGCAAAAAAGAAAAGCAAGAGCAGCCTGGAGTGGTAGTGGAGAAAAGGATTTTTCATCTATTTGGTTTGATATATATGATAAATTTGGTGGTACAGAATTTATTAGAAAAGATGATGGCAGTTATGTTGGCAAAGTGCAGGCAATTATAAAAGATGGTAAGCTGGTTCAAAAAGCAAGTACAGGTGAAGATGTTATAATTGTCACTGACCAAACTACTTTTTATGCTGAATCTGGTGGGCAAATTGGTGATAGGGGGTATATAAATGATAACGAAGTTTATGATACCAAAAAATTTGCTGATAAAATTCATGGTCATTATGTTTGTTTGAAAAATGATATAAGCATAGGTGATGAAGTTAAATTTTTAGTGGATTATAATCTTAGAAATTTGATTAAAGCTAATCATTCTGCAACACATATTTTGCATTTTGCTTTAAGGGAGATTTTAGGCAAACATGTTACTCAAAAGGGTTCTTTAGTAAGTTATGATAAATTGCGTTTTGATTTTGCCCATAATAAAGCAATGACAAAGGATGAGATAATAAATGTTGAAAAAAGAGTAAATTCAATAATCATGTTAAATTCCAGCATTTCTACTAATTTAATGAGTATAGATGCTGCAAAAAAATCAGGTGCTATGGCATTATTTGGTGAAAAATATGATGAAGAGGTTAGGGTGGTATCTATGGGTGAATCTATAGAATTATGCGGTGGCACACGTGTTAAAAATACTGGAGACGT
>NW_002061578.1:1434-2575 GCF_000150275.1 Trichoplax adhaerens
TAATATAGTTAATTTGCAAAATCAGATTAAAGATCTGGCAAAATCTAATGAAAAATATAAAAATGAACTGCTTCTTAATAAATTAGAAGAGATTAATGTTAAAGATATAAGAATTTTGCTACTAAAAATATATAATGATAAAGTGAATTTAAAGGGTATTTATGATAATTTAAAATCTAAAAAGACATCGATAATTATTTTAATTAATACTGATAAAAATAATAAAAAAACTTCATTACTTATTGGTGTAACAAAAGATATCTCTAATAAATATAATGCAAAAGAATTAATTCAGTCTTGTTTTAGTATAATTAATGGGAAAGGTGGTGGAAATTCTGAGTATGCTCAGGCTAGCGGTGATAATATAGATGTAGAAGATAAAATTTTAGATAAAATTAAGGAATATTATAATTAATAGATTTTTACTATCTTTGCGTAACATTTTTGCAAATGAAAACTGTTTATTTTGATATGCCAAAAAGAGGTATATGAATTTGAAGAAGTATATAAACCTACTGATTTAGAAACTATATATAACAGATATAAGTTAATGGCTGATGATTTAACTAAGGTATGTAATAAAAGTTCAGATTATAGTATTGTTTTAGTAGGTAGTGGTCATTTTAATGTTTCTAAAGTACTTAGAAATATAGATTTGTAAAGATAACCCGAGCCATAGATAAGAAGTAAGAAATTTATAGCAAATCTTGTCATCATGAAGAGTAGTATCTCTCAACAGTCATCACGAGCCACGTTAGTGGCGTGGTGATCCAGAATTGTTGCCTCATTTACATTTATTGATAATCTTCCTGTCCTGGATTGCCACGAGCACTTTGTGCTCTCGCAATGACAACGCAGGCACAGTCATCACGAAGAAGAGCTTTGGCTAGACTGTTGTGATCCATAATTATTATCGTATTTATATTTGTTGATAATTTTCCTGGATTGCCACATTCACGTTGTTCATTCGCAATGACTATGCTTATATAACTGCTTTTTGCCTTTTTCAGAGCAATTCTTATCTGCAGCTCGGGTTAGTGTAGGTTGTCAAAAGCTATATTAATTTAAATTAGTTTTTCTAAGCTTTTAGTACTGTAATTTTTTCAAGTTAAAGTGAATTTAACGTTTAGCAAATCTTTAT
>NW_002061577.1:0-2579 GCF_000150275.1 Trichoplax adhaerens
AACATACTGTCAATACTCTTGTATACTACGACTATGGTTTCCAATTCTATCTGAGCATCCAATTTTCAGGAAATTATTCCTGTAAGTGTGTTATGAATGCTGATGTCACTGTTTACCTTCAAAAGTAGATTAAACATACTGTCAATACTCTTGTATACTACGACTATGCTTTCCAATTCCATCTGAGCATCCAATTTTCAGGAAATTATTCCTGTAAGTGTGTTGTCAATGCTGATGTCACTGTTTACCTTCAGAAGTAGATTAGACATACTGTCAATACTCCTGTATACTACGACTATCCTTTCCAATTCCATCTGAGCATCCAATTTTCAGGAAATTATTCCTGTAAAGTAGATGATGACGAGTAGGCCTGTTATTAACGGTTGGGTTTGCGCATGGTAATCGTTATCGGTGGTGTCGTGGGCGATTGAAGTTTGTATGACTGCAAGAGCGATTGCAGCTTGACTTCACCCCGAGTACGTGACCTTACCCATTGAATGGCATTGAGATAAAAGGAGTGATAAAAGAAATAAAAGAAAAGCAAAATCTCTATGGACCATTACAGTACAGTACAGTACTGTAGACTGTGGAGAAAAATACTGTAGGCTCATGATACAGGGAATAACAGTACAGTATCAATGAGTGTCTAGCATAAATACTAGAAATGACTAGAAATGAGTAGTCAGTTCTAGCAGTCCATAGGAACAGTGGACACTGTAGCGTAGATTAATGCATTAACTGGAAATGGTCATGATCGTCGAGGAACTTGCCTAATAAATAAATATACAGCAAAATAATAAAATCAATGCTCAGTAGAATGTTCCGGTGGTGGTACTTGGCATGAACGCACTTTTATTGTAGCTAGATTGATCAAAATAACTATTGAAGATATCGTCAAGTAAGATGTAGAAGATCGAGCATCAAATGATATTCATGCGATTGTACAGTACTGTCCGTTGATCATCCTGGTACTGCAGTACAGTGTACAGTGTACAGTAAGCTGGTATTGTTTGAATGGAATCACATTTATTGTAATAGTAAACTCGATTTTTGGAACAAGTTGTTGTCGCCAGCACCAACAAAATGCATCCAACTTGTTTTCAAACGCAAATGTCTGCTAATGCACATTCATGCCAATTGAATCCGATAAAATCTGCAGCCTATACTGACACCTACCGTAATATTGAGCAGCCATAAGACACAGTACACATTGAATTGAATTAAATGGGCATTAGATGATGTGCAGTTGGAGAACGACATTGGATTGTACAGTACAGTACAGTACTGTACAGTCTACTACTGTAGTACAGTAGATACAACAGGAAGCTCGGTATCAGACGGATGTACAACTGTACATTGTCCAGTTTGTACTGACGGCGATATTGTGGTGCAACTGGATTGATTGCTGATGATTGACTGTACTGTACTGTATTTAACAGTACGGAAGTGGAGCAGTATTTTCGTTCCGCTGTCATTGCTGCTACAGTAATGTATCCAAAAATGCCCTCATTTTGGGGACTGAATACGTACTCTACAGTACTGCAATTATCCTATCCTTGACTTCAGAACGATACGATAAGAATGGGTTGATTTTAGGCGACCAGGAATCATTGATTAATTGATGTTTACGGTTGCAGTACAGTTGTACAGTAGACACCTGTCAAGGTTGACGATGCTACTTTGGAGTCGATGCTACAGTACATTGCGTACAGTACTTTGCTTGTGCAAGACTGTCACTTTGTACTGTACTGCGCTATACTGTAGCAGTACTGTACAGTACATTCAAGCCGGTACAGTACCAAGCCAATGGTCCAAAAGTCAACCTCCATGGCGGGTGTCCGTACGTCTGGACTGGACAATGTGTCTGTAGTGGAATAACACACAATACAGTACAGTCCAATCCATGTCCACAGTAGGTACTGTACGTAGAGTACTGTAGAAAGATAGATCAGTTTTTTCGCCAATCAATTATTATATTATTTATTATCTGACGATTTACTTGCCAAAATTAATATTAATATTCTGGGTAGCCAGGGAAATTGGGGGGCAGGTAAGATTCCACGGCATAGAGGAGCATTTCTACTGCAGTAGACTATTAGGCAGGGGAACAGCAATTGGACCATCTTATTCCCGCTGCTACTTCCGTCAAGGATTTGGAAAGCAAGGTAAGTCAATGGAATATTTTGGCATATTTTTCGCCCTAGACTCCTTTACCCCAATTGTCTACCAACGACAACCTTGACCAAGAGTTTATTCGTCAACTTGAGGCCAAGCCTTTCCCCTTACTAAATCCTATTGCAATCGACCGTCGTGGTTTGAAGCAACGATAGGATACTTCCATTTCACCCAATGATGATCATTATTTGCATGCCACTACTTATCCTCGACTTAGTCTTATTTTTATTGCTCCACCGAACTTGGAATCCAAAATAAAGTTGGCATGGAGATAGTTCGCCCGAACTGTGATTCATACAGTACAATAGTGACTGTATTCGTCGAGTAGATAGTGTACTATAATAGCAAAAGAAAAAAAAAACAGGTCAAAAGTCCAACTAGGGCTTCTCAGAATACGCTACAGC
>NW_002061576.1:0-2578 GCF_000150275.1 Trichoplax adhaerens
TACGAGAAAGAACTATCTTACTATACTAAACTACTCGCTTATATACTTTTCCGCGTTTACTGTCTTAGCACCTTACTTACTACACACTTCAGTATTAGCATCTCAAATACAGGATAGCTTACACCTTTCATTTGAAGCTCTAGTGTGAGCACTGTAGCGCTCCTCTTTAAAAGGATTACAGTTACTTAGCTAGGTATATTTAATACTTAAGCCTCTAACGAGAATATCTATCACATGTTGAACACAGCATCTACGGTAGACATTACTAAATATATCATCAACTTAGAATACAATATTACACTGTCTTACAAACGTACTTGCTCGACAAATTTAATAAAAGTGCAGGAAAATACAGTAAATGAAGTCTTTATTAGTCCCTTCTTAAGTGATGAAAGCGTTGTACGCATTTAGAAAGTCTTCCTTAAATCATTTATTAATTAACCGTAAACATATTCGAACACACCTTTGTATCACTAATAAAACATGGCAAAAGCGCAATATCAGGGACTCTTACAGAAATATTTCACTTTTAAAGTCCAAAAAATCTTATCTAACAAAATAACTGCCTTTCAACATATTCCTAAACTGACCGAGAAGGACCATTTCCTCTACTCAAAAATGGTTTTCTGCACTACACGAATGCTAACATTGTATAAAAGTATGGTAATAACAATAAGCAATTCAATCAGCTCTTATTTAACGTTATAACGATAATTCTACAATTGCTTTGCAATTTTAAGAATATTATCAGCAATATCTTCTAGCAATGAATAACAATAGATAAATTGTGATGTTTCGGAAGATTGTGGATTCGTCATGATCACAGTAAATTACCAGAGTTAATTTAGTAGAGGAATAGAGTTTATTGGAATTAGTGCAAAGGAAAAACCGTATGAGATTACAGCGTGTATAACGACGTGACTAGTCGAATAGCTATAGTAATGTAGCATAGGTAAAGCGTGCAAGCTTACCGTGTAACTAGCAGAACTAACTAACGAGATAGGTGAAAGAAGATAGCTTTTATAATGTATGAAGCACAGCAGGAGGAAATCATAAATGACTAATAAGAATATGTTACTTCTATGTTAAGACAGGGCTACGATATAATTTCAGCTTGGTTCAAAGCGATTTCCACAGAGTATTTTGTTAAATATAAATTATACATATTTAGAGTTATGCTACCATCTAGTGGGAATTGACTTTTACTAAAAATAGACTATACCGTATTTAGAAGTAAACACTACATAAATAATTATACAGTATAGTAGTCAAGGGAAAATTACTCAATTAAGTATAACAAATTAGTGTGAAACGCTACTACCAGGTGTTACAGCTGGTAAATTTAAAGCATTAATGTACTTGAGATAGTTGCAATACGGCTTAGGCTACAGAGTAAAATTAGGAAAATTCTCTTCAATCGCGTTGAACGCATTTCTAAACTCAATTCAATCAAGAAGCGTTAAATTACAATCAAGTATTAACAAATTTAGTCATTCTATAGCTAAATATGCGTATTTAATAGCATTAATCTTTTGCAATAGAGGTAAACCAAACATCCAACTCATCGATTATGTTCAATAATACTACTCTTACGCAACCGCTAGAAATTTCTGCTTTTATAATAACACAGTTTTCCCTGACTACATTGACATTGGTTAGTAATATCGCTCTAGTGGCAATCGTGGCGTTCTCTAAAAATTTACACGATTTATCTTATAACTTCATTATTAATGTATCTATATCCGATATTATTTCATCGGTCGTAACCTACGTATATGCTCTTACAGCAATCCCAATCGTTTCAATGTCTAGACCTGTTGGTGTAGTGGTATGTGGAATTGCATATGGACTTACGGCTGCATCGGTCAATACCTCTATTACAAGTTTAACTATGATAAGTATCTATCGATTAAAAATCGTCACATGTCCGCTAACATTTCGAAATACAATTATTTTTAAACATTGTACTAAATTTATTATACTGTCTTGGCTTATGAGCATTGTATTCGCTATCCCTGCTTTCCTAATAGGAACTTATAATTCAGCCACAAATAGCTACGACTTTCCCTTATGGTAACATCTTCAACGTTGTCTATTTTTCGATTACCTTACTATTCGTGTACTTGATTCTAGGAATAATAATGTTAAGGAATTATAAACGTATCGCAATCAGTTTATCTTCTCAAATATCCAACAATACTGCTATATCTCTTGGTCGTGAAGCTTCTATCAATCGTGCAAGAAACGTTATTCGAGTTTTTATTATCGCGACACTGGCACAAATATTAATGACATTGCCCTATATTTTATCTGTCTTAATTTATTCAATACTTAATCGAAACCAATTCCAATTCCTCGCTGATAATCCCCAACTTTCTGTAATTATCTTGTTATCGCTCGTGATTAATATTGCATCCTATTTGGTAAATCCATTTATATTCTTGGTTTTGATAAAAATATTAGAATTGCAGCGCATGATTTATATCTTCGATTTCACGATCATTGTAGTCATAAGAAATCGTGATTAATTTACCAAAGTAGATACATCAGATAACCAGACATTTAGCCTTAAATGGCT
>NW_002061575.1:0-1376 GCF_000150275.1 Trichoplax adhaerens
GCTAGTCTCATCATACATCTCCGATGAGAAATATCAGAGTATCGTCAGACGCTTGGACAGTATCCGGAAAGGGGATAAGAAGGTAAAAGCTGATTATGGCTTGTTGAAGCGGTATGGCTTGGGGTCTATGCCTGGAAAGTTATGCCTTGTAAAGCCAGGAACGAACGTAATTTACGTCAGCGAAAGTGAACTGTTATATATGTTATATATATATACGATTACGCTACAAATATTTACGCCAGCGAAATCGGCGGGTCGTACTGATCATAATTCAACATTTTCAAAATAGTCTATGCTAATTAATATATATGCTAATTATGTTCTATATTGTTTTGATTCCCTATTGTTACATGTTCCACATAGTTTTGACTGTTCCACATAGTTTTAAATGTTCCACATAGCTTTGAAAGTTCCACATAGTTTTAAATGTTCCACATAATTTTAAATCTTCTTTAGATTAGGGATTATCGTACAATATTCACCCAAAATTTGCCTATTTTAATTTTCATCAAATCCTATCTCCCCACTTAGATTAGGGATTATCGCACAATATTCACCCAAAATTTACCTACCTTAATTCCGATCAAATCCCTATCTAGTGTCCGATTATAACATGTTCAACACATGTAACCCGTAATTTTAATATTTGCCCTCATATAACAGTCGAAAACGGCTAAGATAAACCGGATAAACGAACTTAGTCTATGCAGCAATATAGTATTTTTATTTTCAAGTGTACGCATATATAACCCTACACAGACTATGTTGCGTAACTACATCCCACGTAGGATATGCTAATTATGTTCAACACAGATTGTCGCAATGTTCCACATACTTAGTGAAGAATGTTCCACACAATTGATAAAGAATGTTCCACATAAATTATCAACAGATTAGGCAATATCGCCCAACCGTAACCCAAAATTTGCCTAGTTGGTTTGTACAAACGACCTATCTAACAGATTAGGCAATATCGTACTAGCTTAACCAAAAAATTTACCTGCTTATTTTTGATCAAAACCCTATCAAGTGTTCCATTTCTAAATGTTCCACATAATTTATAATGTATGTTCCACATAGATTATAAACTTTGAAATTACACATAAACATTCCACATCCATCCGAATCTCGTATCTTGCGTGTTCCACACAGTTTATGATTCTAAATGTTCCACATAGTTTATAACTCTAAATGTTCCACATAGTTTCATAATTATTTATGTTCCACTTTGCCTTCTTAATTTTGATCAATTCCCTATTCACCGTCAATTTTAGCAATGTTCCACATAGTTTATAATGTATGTTCCACATAGTTTATAATGTTTGTTCCACATAGTTTATAATGTATGTTCCACATAGTTTATAATGTATGTTCCA
>NW_002061575.1:1426-2630 GCF_000150275.1 Trichoplax adhaerens
ATATTTGATTGACATAATCGCGCAATAATAAATATATCATAACTGGATTAGAGATAGAGAAGACCTGGACCAATCGCGAATCTCGTATATAATAACTAACTAAGAGAATTCAAAAATAAATCGTCGGCTCAAGAGTTTTTTTACATTTCTTCTCGCGCGCGTAAGCATATATGCCAAAGAAATATATAAAAAATTTTTAAGCCGACGGCTCTTTTTTTTTCTTTAAATGATTTTTTTTATATTATTATTTTCGCGTGGGTCCAGGTCTTCTCTATCTATTATCAAGTCTACTGTCGTATTGGGAAAAATAGTAAATGATGTAGCAGCTGGATATCTTTCATTTGTAGATATACGCACATCAAATTACGATATCTTTCTACAAAACTGTAATCAATGAGATCATGACTGTAACATTATATGATTAGTTAACTAGAGTAGCCTGAACAGATATATGCTATCCACTTTGTAAGAACAAGAATCAGATAATTACTAGGTATGTGCATAGTAAGGTATGATATCAATGTGCTGAGCAATAAACATCTATCTACCTCATCCAGAGATTGGAAATCGTTAAACAATTCCACAGTCGATGATGTAGTAGATGCCTATGAAGTAAAAGTAATTATATCCATTCAATTATATATTCAATACCTACACTTTTTAGCTTTATTATAGCATAATTTCAGTTCATCTCATAGTGTCTATGGTGTAGACATAATTCTAAAGAAACGATAAAGAGATATAATAACCAATAAGTTTACAAATAGACCGTCAGGTTACAGTGGCGAATTCATGAGACAGTTCGAGAAACGTCTAGCTACACGCTTAATATCGCACACACGATAGAATCATTATGAGTGCGCAACATTTCTTAGTACAAATATTAGATAAACTCCAACTACCGAGATGATAATGCCAATTGAGCTGCGTTCAAGGACTGATCAACTATGACCACATACAAATCACAGAACAGCCATTTACTTAATTACTTGTAATTGCAATATTCCATTTTTTTCCTTTTGGCCAAGTATGCGTGTAGATCTAGACTGACGTTTTACATGCGAAGACACAGATATAAGTTAAACATGAAGAGCGTAAGATATCAGTCAGAACTATAATTTTAAACCTGCTATTATCTTATTAAAGGATAAGCTATGATAATATTAGGGTAACCTTACGTTGGCCTAGTACCAAGTCAATCAGA
>NW_002061574.1:0-998 GCF_000150275.1 Trichoplax adhaerens
TAATACTGTATGTATGGCCTTGTATTAAAGAAAGGAATATATAATATAACATTCAATTCTGAAACTCTGGCGCACAATAACTGTAATCTACGTTTAGTAGTTATATATCAAATATAAGTTCTTACATGTGTCCATTGTATATCGGTGTCTTTAAATTTTTCTGACGTGTACATTATTTTCATGTTATGCTCGATATATACTTTTATGCCAGTTAATGTTTACGGTTTGCTTTAACTGTAACGTTAGTGTTCAACAGTTGATACATCAGCAAACCTTAATTTAGGATTAGGTAGACTAAAATGGTTATTTCCGATTTGTTTAATATGATTACGTAATGGCGTTCATTAATCTGAGTACGGACTAGTCAAGTTGTACGGTAGATGTACGCGAGAATATATACGGTGACAGTTTATGTAGACGCATAAGTCAAGGCGTTACCGTTGCGCCTATCTTAACTATGAAAGTATTTGCAAGCATTTTACATGAGTTGGTATCTTTTAATATACAGCTGTGTTACATGGGTCGAGGAGTGGTATTACTGCGAAGAAGAAAGTTAGTCTTCTCTCAGTAGGCCTTCGAAGTTAGTTGGAGGCTATTAAACAATTGTTACAAAACTATACTGTATTTATATTAATTATCATTTCATTCATAGTAGCAACTACAGTATTAACTTAGACAAAAATAGAGCCTCATATAGCTCTAGTTTTAGCTAAATATACTTATTAGAAAAGATATTAGATAAAACGACTAAATTCTCGAAATTGCCTATGGTTATATTTTACTGACGTCTGTGATTGCAACGAATCATTATAGCAATATTCGAGCTTATTTTAGGAGCGCATACATTACGCTATGTATTATTATTATTAGCCCGATATTACGGTAAACTATTTAGAATTTAATGCACGATAACCTACAAAAATCAGATGTGAGCATGGATATTTAAAAACTCAACGCTAATTTCATTAATGTATTATTTGACCAATTTTAGTCTTCTA
>NW_002061574.1:1384-2587 GCF_000150275.1 Trichoplax adhaerens
ATNGTAGTCGATATCTAGTTGTATATTTATGCAAGTTCTAGCACATTGTAATAAATTGGATCCGTTTCAGTAAAATTATGTCCGAGTTTAATTCTTGCATCATTGATTATATTGCACGAGATTAGAGAATAAGGAGTAATAAAATGGTTTATCATTATGAATGCAGATATCATGATAAAGGAATACACCATTGCACTCATTGTCATCTCAAAGCTCCTGTAATGTAAGCTACTATACACAATATAGATTACTAAAATACCTTAAAATTAAACGAAACTAAATAAAACTTTGTTATATAGAGTATATGATGGCTTGGTAATTTTTACAATTTTATTAAGCGAAATATGACTAAAAAAATCAAAGACAAATGCAGCATACACGGCATTCTATTGCTCCTGTAAAATCACACTTTATTGTGCGCCGCGTAGTATCTGATATAGCGTGTTCAGCAGATGATAAAACATAAATAATAACTTAAATATGATTAGGAAAAGTGATTTCCATCAAGCAGCGTCAATTCAAATATTAATTGCAAATTTGAATGGTTAGCAAGCATTGCTGATACATTGTCTGTTTAGTGTTTTTAGTGATGTAATACTACTGCAGAATTATAATGAGCCCTGCGTTATAGGAATACTGACAGGGATGAATTTTCTTACAGGTTTATATTCTCGAGCAGTTCAACTATTACTCAAATGGGTACATAAACAAAGAGATTTATATTAATGTATTGAATCATTTTTTGTAATATATTGTTTGGTGAGTCAGTAAGAACGAGAACTTCAAAATACATAGAAGGAGTTTATTGTCACAGAGATTGAACTGACTAGCAATCAAATAGCTGCAATATTACAATTACAAATCAGGGATAGTAGGGTCGCGAATGGCTAAGAAACTAAAGGTATAGAATTAAAACAGAAGCCAAGATAATTATTCAGAAAACACACATACTACTGTATATAGAGTTCAGGACACTCACATACGTTAGATATCTTAAGATGAAAATATGATAACACCAGTTAATACGCTATTTTGATCTTATCAAGAGGCATAATCAAAGTAGTATCGTTCAATAAAGCAAACATTACAAATATAGCATTGAACTTTAGTCATAACAACAGCAGAGTTCAAAAACAAACATAATAAATAATTTGCAATGATGAATTAAGCATAATACTACATTAACACAGCATGTGGCAATGA
>NW_002061573.1:0-1191 GCF_000150275.1 Trichoplax adhaerens
CGATTGTGAAACATGAAGTAATCAATATACCGCGACACCTGACCAGGTGTCAAGTACCGAAGAAGCCCGAGCGCTGTCAAAATTATAAGCAAAGGAAGCGCGCCTAAAAAAGTTTGGAGGAGGTAAGATATATATCTAAATATCACTTACTCTTTATATGCATATAGTAGTTTATATGCAAGCAAAATGTATTAGTATTGATTCGTAGATGCATATTACAGTATTTACTCAATATAATAAAAGTGATTTCTTTTACATCAATTAGGAATGATTTCGTCAAGACTTGGTAAGATCTTTTAAAAAGCATTGTCTTATTTCGGTTATTGACGGTAACATAGGATTTGTATAAATCATGTACCTGCAAATTACAGTAGTACATCTAGTTATTCAATGTTCTACTGTACATACTGTACTACAGTCAATTATAACTTATAAGTAACTATAATTTTCTTTAAATTTTACGAACAGATACTGATGTTGACAACGACGGCGGACACCGCTCCAGCGATATAAATGGTAAGTTATCTACACAGATAGTGTACTACTGTCAGTGACTGTATCACTTGTGTAACTAACGATAATGCTCTCCTTTATTTTGCGTGCAGATACCGATGAGGATAATTCCGACGATTACCGCTGCAGCAATATTAATGGTAAGTTATTCATAGATATATTGTATTACTAGTAACTAACGATAATTCTCATCTTTATATTACGAGCAGATACCGATAAGGATTACGACCATCAATACGGCCACAGCAGTATTAATGGTAAGTTACCTATATATACATACTGTACTACGATCAATTATTGTAATACTTGCGTAACTAACGATAATGCTCTCCTTCATTTAGCGAGCAGATACCGATGAGAATAACGACGACGAAAAACACGGCTACAGCAATATTAATGGTAAGTAATCTATATGTACATATTGCACTACTTGTAACTAATGTTAATGCTCTTCTCTACTTTACGAGCAGATACCGATGGAAACAACGACTACCGCTCCAGCAATATGAACGGTAAGTTATCTGTGCATGTACACATACCGTGTACTACTATCACTTACTTTATTACCTGTGTAACTAACGAACTAACGATAGTGCTCTACTCTATTTTCCGAGCAGACAATGATGTGGATAGAGACCACGAATTTGGCTACAGCAATATTAAAACAAAGTATATCCA
>NW_002061573.1:1644-2588 GCF_000150275.1 Trichoplax adhaerens
GTACGCGTTCGATATGTGGTAACATAACGATGAAACTTATACCAAAACACTAGTTAGGTTATAAATGCAAACAGTACATAAAAAGATGATGATAATGAGATAATAAACAAAAAGAACAAAGTGAATAATCAATATGAGCATAGAAGTGGGATTATGAAACCATATAATGAAAGAGTTTATAGTATAATTAAGTTACTAACATAGTCAGTTAATTGGCGTAACTCAAATAAAAATATCTTTCGATGTTCTATAGCTTGCACTTGCTAGTCATAATTTTCTTCTAGAATTTCATCATTTAATGGACAAATTTAACTCTAGCAACGTGATTTAGCTAGTGAATACCGAGCTGATCTTGCATTATGTTTATTGGACGTATTTATTGATAGGAGGCTATGTTTCTTTATGATACGACTGTCACAGAACAATGAAATCAATCCTTAGTGGACGATTAATCTAAACGTGCTTGATCAATAGAAGTAATCCAATTAGAATTCGTTAATATTACAATACATTTACATTCAAAAGTCATAATACTGTCAGCTAACTAGCAAAGCAAAAAAGAAAATACCTCAATGTATCACTTTAACTATAATTATAAGGTACACAATTAAAGCTGGAAAAGAACACTGCAAATCTTTTCTAATTTGGAGTAGTTATGACTAATTCCCATAGTTTGTTTGGGTAGGTTAGCATTTTTTGCTATTGCTACGTGGATATTCTCAAAATCAAACTGTTAATTTGTCACATACCAGCTTCGTGACAAGGATAACGTAAAAAAAATCTCTAGATCTCTTAAAATCTGCGGATTCAGTATCCCTACTCACAAGAATTTAGACGCCTTTGATTCTATGTTAAACTCGACTAGACAATTGAGAAGTATTTTATTCAACTATCTGACGGGCTGATATGCACATTTACAGCAGCTAACATTTATGAGTCATCTT
>NW_002061572.1:0-946 GCF_000150275.1 Trichoplax adhaerens
ATCTATTTGACGCTTTCACATCATAAAGGAGATAAAAAATTTCGAGAAATCGTACTGAACTGCAGGCCGACGATGTGCTCTTGTTGATATACGTGTTTTTTGCATGCACTGCATGATTAATAAAGACATAAAATTAACTATTGTTCAACTATGTTTAAATTTTCTAGCAGAACATTATAAAACGGTAATTAATCAAATAATTTCTTGAATGTATGGGTGTTAATCTTAATTTATAAGGAAAAATCTATTTATGATATTGTTCGATCGTGTAAAAGCATTTATATTCATTTCAAATAAGATATTTGCTGCGAAACAAACTTGACATATGTTCAATTTCTATCTAAGACAGGTGTTAAAACTTCATTCCATCACAATTTAATTTTGAAAGAATCGGAAAAAAAGTCGATGCACGGCAGATCTAGGCTTGATTTCTGAGCGTTAAACAGTCAGCATGCGAAATACTTATTTTGATCAACTCTAAGATTTAGACAAAATAATGCAAGAAGTCCACTATATTGTGCATTCTGCAATTTAGTGCACTATTTCATGAATTAATTTTCACTTAATTCATAATACCTAATTTTCCCCTAATATTAAATCATTAATAATTTTTAAAGGAATCGCCATAATAAATGAAATTCTAAATAAAGATTTAGAAATTCTCATGTTTAATCGTCAAGGTAAACTTAAATACCCACTATTTGACGCTTATACACGTAGACGCACTTATAGAACTTTGATTTAGCAATATCAAACTTGTTAATTTAGTATATGTTGAAGAATATTTAATCTATGACAATTATATCCTACTAAGATGCAGTTTAGGATAAAAAAGATTTATCAACCTAACTAAATAACATCTCATAATTGAACCGATCCATTTATTGTTCTTATCAAATACCAAAAGATAGATTACATAAATTTAAAAAGGCTGAAAAATTATTAT
>NW_002061572.1:1694-2590 GCF_000150275.1 Trichoplax adhaerens
CACAAATAAAGCAAGAAAAGATGTTGTATCATGATGTTGTATTATAACAGATAGAAACTCTGCCGTTATGATAATTAAATCATCATGCTGTAGTAAAAACGAAGATTTTTATACCTTGGCCGAATAAAAACTTAAGACTTGAATGAAAATCTCGGCTGAGGCTATTTACGATTTAATAAATTCTTGGTTTGTAAATGGAAAGTATTGCAAATATATCTGTTAAAATAAATTAAACGCATCTATCAACGTACTTTCAAATAGATTTAAAGAGATAAGATACCTGAGGAACTGGATTCATAGAACTTTGATCATTTACTATATCTAAAACAATACAAATTAGAAATATTGTGGTACTGTAAGTATTATCGAAAGTCTTTCAAATAGAAAATATAACGAAATTATGGAAGCTTAACCTCTCGTGACCGGAATACAGAACTTGTTTCCCGATAACATCTTTACAATATTCATTTTTCGATAAACTACTAGAAATCCTCTCATTTATAATTGGCTGCAAACAACGTGCTGTCAGTTTTGAGCTCAAACCATCGCTATAAAACTGAAAATAAATGTAGGCTCTAAAACTAATAACCTTATTCTATTGTTCATGATATTAATTCCGATCATATTGTTATAATAAACTGGATTTATAATTCATACCTAAGTCGCGAAAATCTGTGCTGTTTATTGCCGTTTCCAATATCTAATGTTGATAGTTAGAGACTAGTAATCAAGTCTACAGGCATCACGATCATAAAAATATCTGTTGTTTAGTTATTTGATAGTTATCTGTTTAATATCCAATCCAATTAAAAACAGACAAGGCATATGTGCAATCAATTCTTTCGGCATATTTTGTCAAAACTTGGTTCCAGTATGTCTAATTTATAAACAATTAC
>NW_002061571.1:0-2209 GCF_000150275.1 Trichoplax adhaerens
TGATATTGTTAGGTTACTTTAAATAGACATTATGGTGAAGCTAATATTCGACGATTGCTAACTACTATATTAGAAATTGTTGATGACTAATAGTAGCCAGTTGACTAATTATGGTACAAGATTGATGTAGCTAGAAACACTGTAGTTGTTTTAAGATGCCCTTCTCCGAAAGGGCCTAGACGTTAATAGAAGAGTAGTGATATCTTAAGTAGAATGATTTCGACTGTAGAAAATAATGATGTCCTATTTGAGAAAATTATTTTAGTTTGATTACTCATGTCTGATTGTACAGCGTGTGTGGAAAGTCATTGGATATTTTAAAGTGTAATATCAGGATATTTTCCAATGATTTTCCACACATTTTTATTGTAATCGTATAGAGTAAAGCTTATCATTTTTCATGGTAATAGCTGTAGATGAATCAAGTTGTCATAAATGGATTCAACGAAATGTTTCTAAGAACTGCAGAGATGAGCTGGCGGAGGAGAAGAGACATCACATCGCTTTGAGCTCGCAATACTTTCACTTTTTAGACTAGATTCTTGTAATCATGCATTATCGCTCTACTATTCCTCAAACCGTGTAGTAAAAGCCTTTTCGAAAATACCATTTGACAAAGATAAATATGGGTAGATGCATTTATTACACTCCTTTAAAATGCCTGTACTAAAAGAAATAGTCAGAAACGCTTGCCGTCCATGGCAAAAACTAACAAAATACTCGAGTTATTCTGTTAGTTATTGGACCATTTGACAAAGATAAATATGGTTAGATGCATTTATTACACTCCTTTAAAATGCCTGTACTAAAAGAAATAGTCAGAAACGCTTGCCGTCCATGGCAAAAACTAACAAAATACTCGAGTTATTCTGTTAGTTATTGGACCATTTGACAAAGATAAATATGGTCAGATGCATTTATTACACTCCTTTAAAATGCCTGTACTAAAAGAAATAGTCAGAAACGCTTGCCGTCCATGGCAAAAACTAACAAAATACTCGAGTTATTCTGTTAGTTATTGGACTACAACTTGATACAGTAGCAGGGACTTACTCGATCCAAATTGTACCTCGTGTTGCATAAAAGTTGTCACCCCTGTCTGCAAGAGCAGAACTTGTCTATCAAGCGTAGGGATGACAATATTTATGCACGGGGTACAATTTGGCTCGAGTAATCCCTGTCAGTACCGGCCAGTCCACTCTCTTTTGGAGTGTTTTTACTTGAGGATGGACTCTGGATTGGGACATCAAAGTCCTCAAACATGGACTTGAACAGCCGCCCGTGGTAGTACGTTCAGTCGATAGTGAGTGTCACTGGAGATGACCCGAGGGTTCAGTACGTACCGGCGTGAGTATCACCCGCCAACGACTGACGATACATTTGAGTACGAACAATACGCTCATACAGGACAGTAATACACTCTACCAAATCGAGCGCAACACGACAGCTTTTAGTAGAGGAAGAAACGTTGCTGCTCCAATCGGCTGGGGATCGACGTCTGAACTTCAAGGAGTGTCATACAACAGCATACGGTCATACTTCGTGCTGTACTGGGTACGGAAAGTTCTACTAGTCTTCAAACGCAATCAGAACATCATGGCTGCCGATGATCCTGGAAAATCAACTCCTTCGGATAAATACAATTTATTCCGGACAATTCATTCTGCCATGAGACATCTTAATTATGACCATTTAGTGGCTGGTGTTTGTGGTGGTGTAATAGCGACCTTGTCATTACATCCATTGGATGTCATCAAAGTTAAATTTCAAGGTAGAACCTGCATGGAGAGCAATACAATTCGTAATATTAGGCGATCATTTTATCATCCAATATTGTTTGGTTATTGCTCTTTCCATTGGAATAGACATGATGGTATCATGTCTAAATGTTATAGATATTGTAATTTTTAGTCTGGTATAAATCGAAAATCATCCAAATAACTGAAAAACACTACATAAAATATATAAAGCAATAGTAATCTTCAATGAGAAGTCCTACTGTATTGGAAATAGTTCACTTGCACAATTTCAATAGCATCATTTCGCCCATGTAACGTTAGAAGGATATCAACTAATATTAATCTCTTGCCTTTACCTTAGTTGGTGATGGCCACTTTTCTAACCGTCCCAATTTTAATGGCCTTGTTCAAGCATGCAAGTCTACTACCCAATTAAACGGCTTGCGAGGCTTTTNCCAGGTATACAAAAG
>NW_002061570.1:0-2589 GCF_000150275.1 Trichoplax adhaerens
TCTATTTGATGGATACTACAAATAGTATTATGACCAGGTATATTTTATTGGATAAAGGGTTATGATCACTTCCGGGTCAATCATGTTTGGTTGCTGCCGACTGTGCACTTTTGCTAATATTGGAGATATTATGAAGGTAGTAAGATCCATGTTGGTAGGATTTCTATCCTCTCTTCTGCATCCATTTTCTATATCATATACATCCATAATCAATCCAGTCGTTCCTTCTTACTGTTTCTACTGTACCTACTACAGTATAACGATGTCTAGTCTTGACTCAAGCTACAAATGGAAGTGCACTATACTACGAAAGATTGACGTATTGAACGAGCAATTGTCGACAGAAATACAACATCTTGTTCGCGTATTTAACTACTGAATAAGTCATTGAATGTTGATGTTTTCCATCCATGCATTTGTTTGTTCACGGAGTTACCGTAATACTATGCGTCGATTGGATATTTTACCTAGTATCGAGAGGTCGACGATATACCAGAGTAGAAATGGTGGAGAGGAAGCATCTTGTAGGCGTATTGAACGAGTGAATACGTGATTTAATATTGATATTTTCCATGCATGCATTTAGTGTTAACGGAATTAATACGTAGATACGATATTTTACCTAGTGTGTAGTAGAAACCATGGAGATGATCTCGATGACTGCATGATTTGTAAGCAGACACCGTAAGCTATTTGAACCGACCATACAGTAAATGAAGCACTGACTGATGGTTGGTATTGACAAATTTTCAAAGGTGATCCAATTTGTTAATACTACAATCTAATTTAGCAAAATCATCGATTGTAAATTGTTGAAGGGTTTCAGAATGTGCTGACGTGAAATTTTGGCTAAATTTAAAGTATTAAAAGTAAATCTCGTTCACTTCAAGGTGAACATGAAGAGGATGCTGAAGATATTCAGTCATGGAGAGGCTTGTACTGCACTGTACCATACAGTATGTACTGTGTGTGGGTCGTCCATGATACACTGTACAGTCATCATGTTGCATCCGTCCGTCGCTGACATCTGTCAATCTCCTTCACTTCAAGGTGTACAGTGTACACTGTACAGTAATGAAGAGGGTACTGAAGATATTCAGCCTTGGTGAGTATTGTATTGCATTATATTGCACTGTACCATACAGTATGTACTGTGCGTAGGTCATCCATGATACACTGTACAATTATCCTCTCGCATCCGTCCGTCATTGACTTCTGTCAATCTCGTTCACTTCAAGGTAAACACTGTACACTAATGAAGAGGGTGCTGAAGATATTTAGCCATGGTGAGTCTTGTATTGCACTGTACTGCACCGTACCATACAGTGTGTACTGTGTGTGGGTCGTCCATGATACACTGTACAGTCATCCTTTCGCGTCCGTCCGTCGTTGACTTCTGTCAATCTCCTTCACTTCAAAGGTGTACAGTAATGAAGAGGGTACTGAAGATATTCAGCCACGGTGAGTCTTGTATTGTACTGTACTGCACCGTACCATACAGTGTGTACTGTGTGTGGGTCATCCATGATACACTGTACAGTCATCCTTTCGCGTCCGTCCGTCGTTGACTTCTGTCAATCTCCTTCACTTCAAAGGTGTACAGTAATGAAGAGGGTACTGAAGATATTCAGCCGTGGTGAGTCTTGTATTGCACTGTACTGCACTGTACCATACAGTACGTACAGTGTGTGGATCATCCATGATACACTGTACAGTCATCATCTCGTATCCGTCCGTCACTGACTTCTGTCAATCTCGTTCACTTCAAGGTGTACACTGTACTGTACAGTACAGTAATGAAGATAGATATTCAGTCATGGTGAGTCTTGTATTGCACTGTACTGCACTGAACCATACAGTATGTACTGTGCGTGGGTCGTCCATGATACACTGTACAGTCATCATCTCGCATCCGTCCGTCACTGACTTCTGTCAATCTCGTTCACTTCAAGGTGTACACTGTACACTGTACAGTCATCATTTCGCATCCGTCCGTCACTGACTTCTGTCAATCTCGTTCATTTCAAGGTGTACACTGTACAGTCATCATTTCGCATCCGTCCGTCACTGACTTCTGTCAATCTCGTTCATTTCAAGGTGTACACTGTACAGTGAAAGCTAATTATGTACAGTATGTTAAACTGTAATGTTACAACTTTAAGTTGATAAAACTAAACAATTGGCTTCCAAAAAAGATATAAGATTCAAATTCTAGAGGCATTTCCTACATTTATTATATGAAATTAATTGTAATTACGTATCGGACTCACTCATAAATATAACAAATATTAATATTCGTTAGAAGCTACTTGGTACGTATGAAGTTAACATTATGGTATATTGTAAACCAACTTACGATAGATCGCTTTGTTTTATTCCTATAGATGCTATAAACCCTCCAAGTTTTCCAAAATAAGGCTCCAAAACCCAATGTAAAACCTAAACATATAGTCCACGCTGCACTATGACAAAATATAGGCATTGACCTAATACCGACCGCTTTTGAGTCTAACCCAAAAAAGAGCACAGATATGTAGCATAAAATCGAACCAAGGAGCATAACGATATTAATTTTAGGACTGGACATTT
>NW_002061569.1:0-1064 GCF_000150275.1 Trichoplax adhaerens
TATTTGTACAGCACTGAAACTTTAAACTTGACTTCTGAGATTACCAGTAGCGTCCATTTTTCTACTGTAATCTTATAAGCTAACTATCTCCTATTGTGGGCAACAATTTGAACTTTGAACTTTATTTCAATAACTTGATACAACAATTCTTCCGCACCATTTTTATAATCATCTGAAACGAAACGCTACTAAAAAAAAGAGAAGGACGGGAAATGGTCGTTCGCTATACTAAAAATGGAGAGACTGGCACATTTGCTGGTCATTTCAATTATATCTTATGTCCGCATTATGCTGTCTATGATTGTCATCCACATTGGCCACCAGAATAGTTATATACAGTATAGTTACAATTTCATCTGTATCATATGGTAGGATAACTAGAAAAATGATAACTCTCGGCATTATTTTGCGCTGAACGGTCATTTCTCGTCCCTCTCTCCCTTTCTCTCTTTTAGTTATCCCTACAGGAACTGTATAATAATAAAACAATCTGCAACTACTGTAGTTATTGAAGTAGTGTTTTATCTTTGTGTCTCAGTAGTCCCTGCTGGACCTATGTAAAAGTAAAACAAATTACAACTAATTATTGAATCAGAGTTTTCATTCCCTCTGTCTTAGTAGTCTCTACTGGAACTATATAAAAATAAAACAAATTGCAACTAGCTATTGAATCAGTGTTCTATTTCTCTCTATCTTAGTAGTTCCTGCTGGAACTATGTAAAAAATAAAAATTACAACTAGTTATTGAATCAGTGTTTAATTTATTTCTATTTTACTAGTTCCTGCAGCAACTATATAAGAATAAAACAAATTACAACTAGTCATTTAATCGGTATTATAGTTCTTTCTGCCTTAGTAGTCCTTGTTGAAACTGCGTATAAATATAAAATAAATTACAACTAGTTACTGAATTATTGTTTTATTTCACTTTTCTATAAAGTTTCTCGTTCTAAACTTGCAACTAGTATCTAACATATGGAGTTAATATTTTACCTAATTTTCTTCAGTAACATTGCCCTGTATCGCCGGCTGTAAATGCGGTGCAACATACATGCAGTGTGTGT
>NW_002061569.1:1453-2593 GCF_000150275.1 Trichoplax adhaerens
GAGAATATACTAAGCTAAAAACTTGTTATTAATACCTGTCACAAAACAGCTTTGCAACAAGATAACGCAATATACGATCAATAAGTCAATTCCTTGAACCACGTATCAAGGAACGATATCTGCACTATCACAAACACTTTTGCTCTACTAGCAGACTACACAAAGACTTAAACGCCTCGTATTTTACGTTAAACACTAAGTTGGACAATTCTTCTTTATTTCACGATATACTGCATTTATATACTATTCCTCAATAGTTCATGAGTCATAGTTAATACAATTAACATTAGAATCATTTACTGAATTAGATATTAATTTTAGCTACTGCTCCCTTAATGCAGACAACAGTATTTACGAACATAGACATATAATGACTAATACAGAATAGTCAGATTACGATATGTCCTATCACGGAACATTTCCATGATAATTTACAGTCTACCATAAGTAAATTACAATCACAATGATTCGAACTGTAAGCAGATGATTTGCATTCCCTATTATAACTATTAATTTCAGTATGTGTATAAGTGTCACTGTCATAAAAAGTCAGTGCTATATTAAAACACAGTATAACCAAATTAGAAGTTAACTAAATAAGGATAGTCTAACAGAATTATCCTAACATAGTTATTTCTACTGTAATACAGTATTTAACACTGTAACAATACCACACAAATATTTCGATTTATTACTGATACCTTATAAAATTATAGTGCTGTAAAAATAAAAATTTAGTTCTATTTTGATCTTCTGTTTATCTAAAGTGCAGCTTACTTCTTATCGTAACAAGACAGTTAATAATGAAAATTATATTCATTAAAATTAAAATACTCATCTGACGTATTTTATCCTACATATCTTATCAGACAAATAGTGATGAATTATCTTGCACAATTTCCAATCGATACATCAATTCTTCAACCATGGATTTCTTTTGTGTAAGTCCATTTGATTGTCTGTGAAACCTTTTAGCTAAACTGCTATTGCTGGCTATCTTCTAATAACTTATAATTAAGTCAGTTACGATATTAATAATATTTAAAGAACATCATAAGTACCGATATACAGCTAACCTAAAAGTAGGGATTGTAAAGGTAAAATATTTTTGCCCATATAGCATCTTCAGTATTAGAATAT
>NW_002061568.1:0-2594 GCF_000150275.1 Trichoplax adhaerens
TAATGCAAATTCTAATATTTATCTGCTTACTTCACTATCCTTAACTCAATAAATTACTGAACTACATCACCTATTATCCGCTACACAGAGCAATTGGTGGTAACAGACTATCAAATAATCACTCTAAAGTAATCTAAATTAAACTTGCAATTCTACATATGACAAGGTATATTATACCCTAGATTCTCAAAAGTACTAAATTAATTATAAGTAAAATCATCGTTTAGCTATAAATTGTACCTTTTACAGTAAAACGGATAACAATATAGAAATTTACTAAGATAGACCAACAATTTTTAATTAGAACCCAAATCAAACAATTCGGGTTTGAACTATATTCTATCATTAAGTAATATAACTTTTACTGTATTTTATAATCAAAATTAGCTGCTAGCTTTATCAGAATTGCAGCCAGAATACTGAATATCGCTTAATTTTCAATCTTACTTTATACAATTCTGAACACAATTATATTACGAATTTGGTTAAATTTAACCAGAATAAACCAGTCGGGTTTATAGTATACCAGAATGCTAAGTAAAATCTTATTAATTATGTGCAACACAATTTCGTGCGTAAGGGCAGAGTCAAAGATAAAGCTATAAATTTATGCCTATGCAATTCTACCGAAATCAAAATTGTATGTCATATGTATACGCGGATACAAGTATTCTGTCCTAAAAATTTTGATCTCATTCTCAAAATTTTTGAAATAGATTTTTATTGCATTTACTAAGAAATTATCCATTAGTAATGTAACTTACTATTGTGATTGTAAACTGTTAGCCATGTTTAGTATAATGTACGGTAGATATTTATCTTAAGAGATATTTGGTAGCTATAACTATAGACTGTAGTGGTATAGACTCTATGCTAGAGTACAGATGACTACTACATACAGTAAGGTGTTGAGTTACTAATAAGGTTATATGTAAAAATAGAACTGTAAATCATATATTAGGATATGGTTAATTCATTGTACTTTGGCTGGTGTGAATAATGTCTACGTAAATACTGTAGTCGTATCCATATCGGATTAATGATGGTCCACAGTAGAATTGTGTTACTTAGAATAATTTACTATGTGTAAAATAAGGTAAAAGGTTGCCATACGGATTGTAGCTGCGAATGCTACGAAAAGTATATAAAGCGTGCAACTTTAGATTATTCTGTTAGTTCTAGAAGTCTTTAGTAGTAGTATTCGGGTAGAGTAGAGCTGTGTGTAGTTAATCTTTGTATAAGATTCAATAAAGCCCTTATTTTCTAAAATTTGGAATTTCGTGATCGGTATATATCACACCATTGTGTTACTGTCGCTTTCATTTAAACTTTATTTAAATTTTTTTATTTAAAAAGTAGGAATTTCAAAATATAGAATTATTCATGATTATTCTAGTATTTTAGATAGAGAAATAAGTTGTTAATCAGCTCCACAGCAAGGTAACCGATATACATGCTTAGAATAAATGATCAAATTGTAACAAATACATACAGTATATACTATAACTTTAACTTGCCTGAGATACTGATATTGCACAAAGGCATTTCTTAATCGAAATAAGATGGAATTATGCTAATCTGGGGATAATAACATATGGATAACATTATTACCTTCCTAACTATACTTGTTGCTCACTAAGTTCATGAAGTATACCAGAGACTCTAAGGTATCAAGCATAATGCTTTCAATAACTCAATGCAATATTATTTTCGATCTCTTCCTAACCTTAAATAGATTATTGCAATTGAAAAGAAGCATAATCTATTTTATGATTAGCCAATCACATCTTATTATACTAATCTCCTTTGCATTTCCGCACTTCTCAATGGAAAAGTTAGCATAATGGCGTTTTAGTCATTGATAAATAACGCCATTACCAGCGACATCATTTTTCTTGAAATTCGCCATTAGATGACTTAAGAAATGACTTCTTATTCAACCTACTTCAATATCCCAGGGGTTTCGCAAAACTACTCTAAATTTAGGCCAACTTATCCAAATCAAATTTATGAAGAAATTTTAAGCTATATTCATCAATATGCCAAAAAATCTTCTTGGAACCTTGCTGTCGATGTTGCATGCGGACCAGGACTATGTACACAACCGCTTGGTAAATATTTTAAACAAGTTATCGGACTCGATTACAGCCATGCTCAAATTACAGAAGCTAAAATCATCAACCAGACCCATAATGTACAATTCCAAACTGGTTCAGCATATGAATTGCCTTGCGATGATAATAGTGTCGACCTAGTAACTTGTGCACAAGCGCTACATTGCTTGGATGAAGAAAAATTCTTCGCTGAAGTAGAGCGTGTTCTAAAACCCGGAACAGGGTGTCTAGCTTTATACTCATATAAAGTTTGCTCCATTTCTAATTGTGACAAAGCTAACCAACTATTAAGTCATGTAAGTTTTGAGACGCTAGATTTTCGGCCAATATTCATCAGCGTCTACGAAAATATTCAGAGTGAATAATTTCCATGTATTATAGAATAGTTCAATCAATATTTTTACCACTTAAAAGACTACAGCAGTATTTCGTCATGACACCTAAAAGTGCAATCAGTCCCTATCTATTCCTGATCACTCT
>NW_002061567.1:0-1198 GCF_000150275.1 Trichoplax adhaerens
CGATTCACTTACGAGAAGTTGTTTGTCCATGGTTGCGATTGTTTGGCCTAATTGGTACATCAGCGTATTATCAAATTTAGGCTCCATATCACGTAATAAGATACCTTGTAAATATTCTACTATAAATACGATATGATCATTGTGAACGGTGTTTTCAGCGCTATCAGAAGATAAAAATGTCACCATATCCATATAGCTGCCATTGGTCAGTTGAACTGGTTTTGAGCATTGGATTCCTGATTGGCTAAGAAATTGGCAAGCTAAGATTTTACATTCAATTGCATCTTTGATTAGATTACTTTGCAGATTTAAGATTTTGAGGATAAATTGATCATTGCAATCATTCTCTTTGTTGTTGATTTTAATATGATAATTGCAATCCTCGAAACTTTCCAGTTGACGGACACCAATGATGGTTTCAATGGCAACGCCAAGAAGGCGTGAAGCGGTTTGACGGACTTGTATTTTAGTTACTTTTGGACGCCCTGACATCGACGTTGACCGTTGGCTTTTCACCGCCAAAGAGTGGAATTTCGACCGATAATTAATTAATGAATACAATTACTGTGCTCGTCTCTACGCATATAAATAAGTAGAATGATAAGACAATTTTGAATGAGAAAGCAGTTCCACTTGAAGTGGAGAGTGGAAACTCCATATTCATCATTTATGACATTATTGTAATTATTCATTAATCGTGGAGAAAAAAGAAAAATAATATTGTCTGCTGGAAAGGTGCAGACTGGCGTACCCACCCTTGGAAAGATCCCGCACCAATGTTGAATGAGTACCTTTGTTGTTCCAGGATCAGCTGCGTTAACGTTAACTACAAGATAGCCAGCAGTAAATTAGCTTGAAGTGTGAATGCAGTTAATGCAAGGTCTAGCCATGAAAGAAAGAATGCTTTCGATCTTGACCTTTATCACGTGTTTGTTTGTCTCTGTTTATAAACTGCTATGCTGCATCATGGACTACTCAATTAGCTGCATCTAGAAGTCCATGGACTAGACAAGATATGATCTATCTACAAATCCAAGGCTGGACTACTACTCTACTAGTAGTTCATGCCCATTACTTCAGTCTCTGCTATGTTTATAAACTACTGTGCTGTGCCATTTTAATAACAAGTCCAAGGCAGAACTACACTAGTAATTGATGGCCATTGTGCAATTACTTCCCTCCCTAGCCATTCCATCCG
>NW_002061567.1:1671-2594 GCF_000150275.1 Trichoplax adhaerens
CCGAGTAACAAATTTCCCACGGCTTGTAATCCCTAGTATAGATACAGGGGTTTAACACAGGCTCAAATGACCAGTCAAAAGTTGGCCCCCTCCATTTTTACTGCCAGTATAACAGTAACAAATTTCCCACGGCTTGCTATCCCCAGTATAGGTACAGCGGTTTAACATAGGTTCAAATGACCAGTTAAAAGTGGGCCCCCCCCCCCCCTCATTTCTACTTATAGGATACTGTACTGTAAAAGTCTCTCCAATTTGAAGTGTCAACCTAGTCCCGGTATGGTCAAAAGAACTCCGACCCCTGTACTGTACCACATGGGTACAGTGTACAGTGTACAGTATCAAAAAACTGGGGCCAATTTATCGCAGTGTAAGGTACTCTAATACTGTAGGTTAAGATGGTGCGGTGATGTACTGCTGGCCACCCCCAGTGGGTAGACGAGAACTCAAACTTTCTTCATACTGTACAGTAAAATACGACTACAACAGCAAGAGTAATTCTGCATATTAATGATCATAAGATCATTTACCAATTACATCCGGCATAGTTGATTTGGTTTTTCATCAATGTGATCATTTTGCCATCATTCAAGTTATTGGTTTATAGTGATGGTCTGATTTACAGTAAAGTAATGACACAATCCGTAAACAACCATGTGGATATCACGCTAAATGGGATACGCCGTGTACGTCGTCAAAGCTCATCGATTGGCAGGACTCGAGCAGAACAGTAAAATTAATTAATTATCGTAAGTGATTTGTCAAGACAAATCCACTGTCGCGCTCTGTACATCAGCAGAATGCAAACCATGACAAATTGCCAAGTGTAACCTCATCCACCTTTTAATGACATTCAATGAGGATAGCAAATTTTGTTCTTATCATGCCCAACGATACTGTACAGGGTCGTGTATAACATTATCTAT
>NW_002061566.1:0-2594 GCF_000150275.1 Trichoplax adhaerens
AGGTGCATGCGGATTGTAGCTGCGAATGCTACGGAAAGTATAAAAGCATGCAACTTTAGATTATTCTGTTAGTTCGTTCTAGAAGTCTTTAGAAGTAGTATTCGGCTAGAGTAGAGCTGTGTAGTTAATCTTTGTATAAGATTCAATAAAGCCCTTATTTTTCTAAAATTTGGAATTTCGTGATTGGTATATATCACAATCTTGAAAGTAGTTTAATTCGAAATTGAATCATTGCAGCCAATATTTAATTGATCGAAACAATGATTTCGCGAACAGGGAGTATTAAAATGCCAAGCTAGTAAACAACAGTCCGTGAATCATATTACATATGTTATTATATGTACGGAGAATTTTGGCCTAATTACAACAGGATATAAAATTATTTAAATGACGAATCTTAAATTTAATTTATCCTATCAGTTACCGCATATCATTTAGAATCTAGTAGCATAGATACAAGCTGCACTTATCGCGGTAGATATACAGTAATAGAGCTAACTTTATGAATTTTCAATATTTGCGATGGGATAAGCTTCACTCTGTCTCTTGTATTCAGTTTTCAATAACATTCTGATTGACTAAAACTATAAAAGTGGCAGAGTACAGAAATCTGAATAAATTATAAGTCACATTCTTTCGGATTACGCTAAAATCTGATCATTAAGATAGACGTACATAATTATTCTTATTCTTTTTACGTCACACACTTGTATCTTCTAGGGGAATTAAACAGTTAAGCATAATTTTAAAATCATTCTTCAGGATTGCACTAAAATACGATCAATTCAATATATGTGGGTAATTATTTTACTAATTTTTATTTTGGGTATTATATCTTCTTGAAGAGTCACGTCAATCTTGTCGCCGCCTGTAGGTTTAACATTTTTGTTTTGCTATCGGGTACTGATATTTGTTTAGCATAGCTCTGATGTAATGTCTTTATACTACCTATAGTTATTGCGTACTCGTTCAGTAAAAGTTTTCTTAAGTTCAAATGAGATAAAACTTCTTAATTGTGATATAGAAGCGTTTCCTGTCACATTGATCAAGCATAATGAAGAGTAGAATCTTCTATTTCTTCTCAATCTATCTATTTATGCGGTGCATGTTTTGCATCTATAAATATATGTTACGATTTTTCCTTTTCATAAGATTTTCTTGCGATAAGATTAAAAGAGTCCACTAGAGCTTGGGAACTGAACTAAATTTTATTACGAATATTAGTACCATTATATTATCACATCAATTAACGATATAACTAAGATTATTATGAATAACATACGATAAGAGCGTATCGTATTAAAAGTGCTATCTAAGCCTTAATCTTAATGATTACAGTTCCGAAATAAAAACATGCGTCTGCATTTTAGTCATCAAATAAACATACATACATTACGAATCATAACTACGAGTCTAACAAAGTAACTTTCCACTTTGTAACAATATGCTGTACAGTGTACACTTTACCGTACCATATACTCTCACAGCTCTATCATTCTTTGTTTACATGCAATTTAATACAGTAAAAATGGAAACTATGAGACTATTTTTGTAATATAGTAAAATTTTTAACGAAAGTAGAAAAAGAAATAATTTGTATAATTAATGCCCCAACACATCCTACAGCAATAATAATAACTGCTCCTTGTGGAAGAAGTCCAGTATTAGTACGAGTATCACATCTTGTCCAGTATATGATTTGTCGTAAATACATAAGCGCTGATTATTTTCAGATGTACAAGTTCCACGATTTTGACAATAATTTGCGCTACAGACAAGAATATAGCCCGTAATTTCATATTATCACCTTGATACTCTACTTGATATGTAAAAGTATAAGATTCTGCTGTGTTCGAACATATAGCGATCCATTTTTGGACATAATTGTTCACAAATTTGCGCCTATATAAACGGATCTGAAATATGTTCATGCATGAAAGGTTACGCGCTAACACAATATGAACCATGTGCGTTTGTACGGTTTGCATTTTGACTACAGGTATTATTTTCTAAACATTCATTAATATCGTCACATGTCCAACCATCTGAACCAAATCGATAGCCGTTCATACAACTACATGTACAGCTACCATCGTTGTTTGTACATAGTTGATTACATGGACTAGGATTGAGGCTGCATTCATCGACATCTTCACATTCAGTCTGACTTCCATATGTTAGCGCGTAACCTTTCATACATGAACATATTTCAGATCCGTTTATATAGTTGCAAATTTGCGAACAATTATGTCCAAAATCACATGGATCGCTAACGCTACATGTTAGGTTGTTATTATTTAGTTCAAAACCTTGTTCACACTCACATGTAAACGATCCTTCTGTATTAATACAAACTTGGTAACATGGTCTAAATCGTTGGCATTCATTTATATCCACGCAAGTAAGTTTATCACTACTTAACTCGTAACCTTGAATACATGAACATGTATAACTTCTGATGGTGTTATTACAAATCTGGCTACAATTATTAGACATATTTTGACACTCATCTACGTCATAACAGTTTATGCTATCGCCTACATAGCCCGAATTACAAGCGCAGCTATAAGAACCAATTTGATTAGTACATGAGC
>NW_002061565.1:0-1686 GCF_000150275.1 Trichoplax adhaerens
ATAAAATCTTCCTCTAATTGCATAACTGAGTTTGCAATAAATAATTCGGCTATATTAATCTTTAATATTGAAATATCTAAATTTCCAGTTTCGTCATAACTAGAAATATTAATTTCAGGAATTCTTAATAAAGCTACCTTATTAACCGTAATTTTATGGAAAATTATATGATTTTGCATATTTAAAGTTGGTAAAAAGCTAATACTTATATCATTTGTTTTAAGCCAAACTCCATGTGTATCAAGTAATAATACTTGCTTAATTTTAGCAACTAATGGAAAGTAAAAACTAATCCCCTGAACTTTAATTTTATAACCTAAATTTTCTGATAATTGATTTTCAATCTGATCTTGAACAAAGGCTTGACCAGATTGACTGGATAGCCAATATATCATCCCGGCAAATGCCAATAATAAAGCCATTGATACAACTAGTAACAGATGAAGCAGCAAAACAAAATATTTTTTTATATTAGAATAATATAACATCAAAAAGCCTGCCCTATACTAAAATATAATTGATATGCTTTATCTATACCAGTAGAACGTTTACGTAAAGGGAATGCTACATCTACTCGTAAAGGTCCAAATTGAGTATAATAGCGTAATCCAACTCCAATACCCCAATGTATACCATTTTTAAAATTTGGAATTGTGGAGTTATAAACATTTCCTCCATCAATAAAAGTAACAATTCCATAATCACTATTAATGCGTACCCGCAATTCTGTAGAAAACTCGACAAATGAACGTCCTCCTAATGGAATATTTTTTTTATCAACAGGTCCTACTAATTGGTATTCATATCCTCTTAAAGAACTGCCTCCTCCCATATAGAAACGTTTTGTTGCAGGTATGGAATTATTGTTTGCACCAATAATACTACCTGTAGCTATACGAAAAGCAATAACTGGGTTTTTAATCACTGGTATAGAGTAATATGTACTACCACTCAATCTGGTTTTTAAGAAAATAGTGTTCGTATTTAGAGTATTGAAAATTGGTTCAATATTAACATTATATAACCAACCTTTTTTAGGATTGAGTATATTATCCCGTTTATCTTGTGAAATAAACATAGGTACAGAAAGCAGCATTAAATTTTTAGAACTATTTTGTTTTTTGACTTGTTCAAAATCATATTTTGCGCCTATGCCAATAATTCTTTTATTACCAATATCACGCTCAATACTACCCAATATATCTAATCCTTTAGACTGATATGCCTCACTGTTCTCTTTTTTGAAAGTACTACCTATTTTAAAACGCTGATCTGCTCTTAGGAAAAAAGGCTCGACTAATTGTGCCTCTAATCGACTTTCTATTTTTGCTAAAGACATTGCTATAAAAAATTTTTCTCCATGCTCTAGAAAATTATTATGTTCCCACTTTGTATTGAGTCCCAAACCAATATCTGTACTATAATTTGCACCTATTTTTATTGCTCGATGTTTTCCTTCCTTAAGATTAAATATAACTGGCACTTTTCTATCAGGTAATGGTGTGAGAGGTAATTTAACATTTACTTCTGCAAAAAGCCCAGATTTTTTAAGCATAGATTTAGCAGTGTTTATTTCTGATCGCTTAAAACAATGACCTTCTTGAATGGAGATTAATCTATTTAAGTAGAGTACTGCTATCGTTTTATTACCCACAAAACTAATTTCCCAAAAGTAGCTCACTCTTA
>NW_002061564.1:0-1322 GCF_000150275.1 Trichoplax adhaerens
CATATCAGCAAGTGATGCAGTACAAATGTAAGAATGAAAATATTAATTTTGGGTATAGATTGGAACAAAAATATAGTACAGTACATATCATGTCCAGTATTAGGCCATACAGTCCAGTAGGGTAGAAAAAGAGGAAAAAAAAAAAAACATCGAGTCTGCTGACTGTCTTGCTATTCCCATACGCTAGATTCCCAGTTCAAAACAGGCAACACCCCAGCTGGTACGACTAGTGTACAGTGTACAGTACAGTACAATACAGTATGTACGCTGTATCAGCGCTGGACTAATCCGACTTCTTAAAAGTGCCACTGCGCAGTACAGTAATCAGCCTGCACAGTACAGTATCAGTCAGAACAGTACAGTACAGTGTATTGTACTGTGTACGAAATACTGTACTTCGTGTATCGCTTTACTGAAGTACAGTACCGTACCGAGTTCGGTACACTGATACAGTATAGTTGGAAACCGTTATTGAGTCGTTAATTAATAAAATTATCATAACTTGACAAGATAGCACCACGGTAAAAAAGGCTGACGATAGCGATCGACCCCGATATTACGTAAATAATAAGTGATGAGTCACTGGTGAAGCAGTCAGTGATTCGTGATAGTCCATCACTTTCCTCTACATAGCAACGATTCTGTTTGCCAACAAGTTAAAATTGATCTTGATCTAGTACAGCCAGTTAAGAAGTAATCTTATTATTGATATAATTACCAGCTTTACGACTAAGATGGATCCATTAGAGTATCGTATTCAAGCTAAAGCGATTTGCAATGGGTAATTATTTCAAAATAATGCGTCATATACTATCACTAACTACATTTTAATTGCTATCAAGTTTGATTTGAGTTGGAATAGACAATTATCATATCTTAATTTTGGCATGACCATAAGTATAGCGAAAGATATTGAGGTTAAAAAAAGAAAAAATAACCGTGACCGGAATCTAGTACATTGCATACGATCTTTATTATAACTCTTGTTAGCCAAGATTTAAGACTAATAAACGATCGATAGGCAGTAGTTAAGACCGAATTTCGTACAGTAAACGATCGTAGTGTTATTGTTGTTAATTTTGTTACGATATGGCTTCAAAGATCAATCGATTAGTAATTGATAGGTTGATGATTTCTTAAATACTACGTATTGTTTTCTGTTTTTTATTTTATTTACTCGTAGTGGATGGTATTAGCAAATATTAATTGTACTACTAATAAACTCTTCACGTTTTAATCGTTTATGTTCGTATCTTCAGAGATATTTTATCATTGGATCTGGATTCACGATCGTCGTATGATGAATTATGTGATGTCATCCG
>NW_002061564.1:1672-2599 GCF_000150275.1 Trichoplax adhaerens
CGCTGTATAGTATTACAATCTGACTGTGGTTATTTTTTTCAATTGCGTATGTAACAATTGTCATAGGTGATCCGTGTACGATATCATCATCTTCAGAATGGCAAGAAACTGTCCGATTAATCAATATAATTAAGGACAATTTTCTCATGATGCATAGTAAGTCAATTTCTGGATATATTATAAAAAAATCTAGCATTAAGAGCTAGAGTAGAACAGAAAGTTATGAGTTAGCATGTCTAATAGTCGTCGTAACTTTGGTATTCTTCCTTTACCAATACAGTTTTTCATGGGAAGCCACCGGCGCCAGGAAAACCATGTGATGGTGAAGACCGTAAGTTTATTATATCATTTCTTTAGAATAAATTTTATAAATTTTTAACACTAACAATGTTTCCATTGCCTTGATAATTGCATAAAGCAAAAGCGAAAATTTGTAGAAATGTAATATATGAATTTTATTAAGACAGTTATACATGCACCATCACAGGTAGTATTTACAGACGTGGCGCCAGAAGGTGGAGGAAGTTGCATTTGATTAATGGCCATGCTTTTGCTGCAAAGAGGCTAAACAGGGTATGAATTTTAAGATGTCATAAATTGATATAGCGATTTTTGTTAAAATTGATCTCATTAAAAGCCGCATTTTAATTAATATTCCAGAGAGCGATTTGTGCACTATGTGGAGATCGAATATGGGGCCTCGGTAGACAGGTAAAATATACCATTTGCTAAGAATGTATGTCCGACTGTTTTATTAGATATTATGAAATATCTTACAATTTAAATAAAGGTTTGTGAGATGTTGCTGATTTCCTTGAATTTAATACTTTTCTCGATTCATATAGGGTTATCGTTGTGTAAACTGTCGTCTTGTAGTTCATAAGAAGTGCCATAAATTTGTAAAAAAGGCATGCGATGAGGTAGATT
>NW_002061563.1:0-2600 GCF_000150275.1 Trichoplax adhaerens
TATACTCATAATACGCTTATCATTACCTTGATTTTGATTATATTGATTAAAAAATAATTCTTGATGCTCATGTAAATCTTTAAATAATGTAAAAAGTTTATCTTCATTCGCTTTATCTAAATTTTTTAGATTTTCTATAGATAGCAAATTTTCCAATACACACTTTTTAGTATCTAGATTAAAAAATTTCCAAAAAAACTCTATAACTTTTATTTTTTTCACTAATTGTAATTTGCTAATTTTTTGAATTATTAGATATTCTGTCGCAAATTCTACATTATTTATCTTTTTGAAACCCAAATCATCGTAAAATTGTAATTTAAATTCATCAAATTCCGCTACCATTTTCCCAAAGCTAATTCTTTCTAAAGGATTGTACGATCCTAATACCTTTACTAACTCCCGTTGATTGTCTTGATCACATTCATTATTTATATCTGATTTTTGTGGAGATTTGGTTTTTGCTTTACCCTTGATACTTTTTGACACTGCAACTCTATTATCTTCATTAGGATAATTGTCATATAACACCTTTGCAAAATGTTCAAAATAACTTTTGTCCTCACCAACAGCTTGAAATAACCATTCAGGGTTAAGATCAATTATAAACTTAAGTAACTCTGGATTTATTTTTTTAATTAATTCAGGATTTTCTAAATAGAATTTCAAAGGGTTCTTTTTTTGTTCCCATATATATTTTTGTAAAAATTGTTTCCAAACAGTATGATCAGGGTGTTGAATATGCTCTAAAATCTTGAAGTTATTGGTTTTAATAATTCTTTCTAATAAATTTAATAAACTACCACAATTTAGTTGCTCTATATTAATTGGATTTACTTGACTTAGTGCCAAATTAAATACTTCTTCCCAGTTTTCATTAGTTACTCCTGTTGCTTCTGTTGTATCAATATATTTTTTACCTTGCATTGGTTCCCACATACTTACTAATAAGTGTATTATAGAAAATCCACCATTATCTTGATCATACGCAAGTTTTTCTTTTATATCTGTATCGTTTTCTAGCAATAATCTTTTTAAAAATTCAGAATTATATGCAAGTGCATACCTAATTAATACTGTTGTTGATTCATTGTATACTGGCTGTTGTGTTATCTCAGTAATTTCTTTTTCGCTGTAATTAACATAGGTTGNGTATACGCTTTGTTTCTGTGCATAAAATGATGCTTCCTCTGGAGTGCGATGTTTGTGACCAGTATTAAAAACTATTAATTTAGCACCACCTTTATCCTTAGGATATAAGACAGTATTTGAATCTATTCTAATATCACCTAACATAAACAATTTTATGGCATATCCTCCACTACCTCCCTTGATTACTGTCTGTTGATTTATTGCACTGCCTTCAGTATATGGCAAACCCTGAGAACATTTTTTTAGTGCATAAATTAGATATGCTTTATCTATTTTATCACCAAGAAATTTATAATCTATGTAGCCAAATAAATTATCTTCTGGTTTACCAATCTGAAAAACTAATGGTAAAATTACTGTTTTTTCGCTTAATCTTCCCTGGTATTTGTCTAAACTGGATATTTTATTAATATTCCCATCTTTAGTATAGGACCAAATTTTTTCTATCCCCATGATACCTCCATTTATAAATAGCACATATATTACTCTTTATGCACTACACACACTATTTATAAGTTTTAAATTATATTATTTCACATAATTTTAGACAATGCAAAATTATGAGTTAAATAATATGTGAGCGCATTATACACACAAAAAAATATTATGCAATAAAATATTGAATTTATCAAAAGTTTAAGATTTTATTATTTGCAATAATGTTTAAAATTTAACAGCTTGAAGCAAATACTTTTCTAACTCTTCCTCTTTCAAGTACATAAGCTTCTTGTTTGCTTCTCTTAAAGTACAGTCATTATCGTCTGCGTAATGTGCTAGTTTAGAAGCTTTATCATATCCTATAACTGGACTAAGTGCAGTCACTAGCATTAAAGACTGATCCAAAAAGTATGCTATCTTTTTTTTATTAGGCTTTGTTCCCTCTAATAAATATTTAGTAAAATTTAAGCAACTATCTGAAATTATTTTTACCGACTGTACAATGTTATGTAATATCAAAGGTTTATAAACATTCATCTCAAGATATCCACCAGCACCAGCATGTGATACAGCATTATCGTAACCAATTACTTGCATTGCAACCATCGACATAGCTTCACACTGCGTTGGATTAACTTTGCCAGGCATAATAGATGAGCCTGGTTCATTTGAAGGAATAATTAGTTCATGAAATCCTGCTCTAGGTCCACAACTTAACAATCTAATATCATTTGAAATTTTCAGCAAAGTGCAGGCTAATGTTTTAATTGCCCCACTCATTGCTACCAAAGCATCATGTGACCCCTGAACAGCAAATTTATTCTCTGCAGAAACAAACGGAATATTAGTAAATTTTTTTATATTTTTAACGGCTGTTTCAGAAAACTCTGGATGAGTATTGATTCCTGTTCCAACAGCAGTTCCTCCTATAGCAAGCTTATATACATCTTTGAGTGCCCACTCTATCCTCTTATAAGCTTCCTCTAAATTCACTGCATATCCAGAAAATT
>NW_002061562.1:0-1128 GCF_000150275.1 Trichoplax adhaerens
TAAAAAAGACGAAATTTTCATGCTCGGAATCCTACTATTCTAAAGAGTCCTTCTTTGTGGTTACTCTTTAATCTATTTGTTTACGACTTATTTGCTTCTATAAATATTTTAATACTAGCTATATCGGATGTCTACTATAACTATTACTACAAGAATATATATCACTTTAATACTAGTTCTTCACCAGTAAAGAATGTTTGGTTCAAAGTTCTGCATGTGCTACAGCTCATTTTTTTTTTGCTAAAGTTAGTGTCTCCATAGCAGCTACACTGACGTTAGTTCTGGCTACAGATCGCATTTTATTAGTTGTTCAACCATATAGTAAAAAGAAATTTACTATGAAAGCAAGCCAAATTATTACTGCAGTTATATGGATTGTAGATTTTAGTTTTGTAAGTGGAATGGCTGTATATCACTTTGATAGTATATGCCGTATTTCATCTTATACATTTAAATTCAACTTAAATTCATGTCTCAATGATTTCGGTTCGACGGTTGCTCATGCTATTGTAGTAAAGGACTAAAAGTAGTCCTTTATAGCGTTTAGTCTGTAACTAGTATTATTTTACTATAGAAAATACATAGAATGTGATAATGTCTTTAAGTTTTACCCTGCCAAATCATCATGTCGCCATCTTTTCTTCTTCATTATTTTACAAGGTAGTATATAGATTACTATAGAAATAGCCCTAGAGTAATTGCCTAATCTAAAGAAAGGGCGTTTGATCGTCTATTCAAATTGTAAAGGAATTTGACTAAGTAACAAAACCCTATCCTAGAGAAAGGGGATTTATAACATGACAGTAAAGTACTGTTATGTAGTCTATAATCATACAGTTACCGTACAACCTGACGCTAAAACATCAACTGTCAATACTCAGCGATACTAATGTCAGAAAAGTAGTCGTGATAGTCATATAAAATTTTTTGATTAGCGAAATAGCGATTACTGTAATCTTTATAAAATCCGGATTTTCGGATTTGGATTCCGGAACCGGTCGGATTTATGTCTGATATAATTTTCCTGTTTTAATTTTTGGATTTTTGTTCATGAAAAATATCGTAAGAGTTGATTTTTGAAATTTGAACTTTTTGTTATGAATTTGAAACTTTGGAATTTTATGACGT
>NW_002061562.1:1381-2602 GCF_000150275.1 Trichoplax adhaerens
GGATGTAGATAATACTTTTGTAACTGTATGTTACGGTTCATCATTACCGTAAATAATCAAAAAAGATATTCATATTTTTTCTAAAGTAGAGTTGTGATATGTCAAGTCGTTAATGAATTTCCATTAATGAATGTGTGATAAAGATTGTCACACTTGATTAGTGAGTTGTTAAGTAACAAGTCTAGTTGATTTGTTAATTGGAGTAAGAGTGGTAAACACTCAATATTAATTTACAGATATTTATTCTATACTGACTATCATAAATATATGTTATACAAAACCAAGTATATTGTAAATAGAATTATGCCGATAGAAAGTGGCACAGGTATATAACAGCGTGCCTTTTATCATAGGAGAAGTTCTGATATTACGTTGCCTAGTAGTATATTCTATCGTTCGAATAAAGAGGATTTATGAAGTCATCTGGATATACTCATTGCTGAATAAGGTCGTATACTGAGCTGGTCGAGTTAGTGAAGCTTATTAGCAACGATATATTACGGTAGAGCGGTTACGCTAGGTATAAAATTAGTTACTTGTGCCACAAACGACGTTGTGACACTGTAACAAACAGAAAATTAAATTTGCAAATATTTATTTTGAATTACGCAAATTCCCTCACTGATTAATCGCAACCTCATCGACTACACTTTATTAGCTGCTTTCAATTAAAGAGCGCACCAGAAATTTAGCATTACTATTCGTATGATTTATTTCTCATAATATTCCTAGTGCGATATTGCTGCGAACTTATTCTTTTCTAATAGTAAATCTATAAATACTGGTGTCTTAAAAGTAATTATAACCAGCAAAACGTATACAAATATATTCTAAGAAACTTGCATCAATGTACAAAATATTCCCTAAGAATCACTTTAAGGTTTTCTTATAGGATTAAATTTGAAAAAAAGAATTCGAAATATTTTTCTTAACTTATTTTAATGACTGTAGTAGCTAAATTTGTTAGCTAACATCTTTCAAATGAAATATGAATAAATAATGATTACTGGTAAGTAACTTGAAGAAAAGATCTATATCAAATTCTACAAGTTATAATAACCTGCTCCGATAAACTGATGTGATGAAAGCTATTAAAAAAATTTTATCACTGAATGTTCTAATTATATACAGTCAATTCAAGTAAAATATATGTACTCGTCGTTACTTGACGTAATCCAGATTATTCGTAACAACTCTTATCAAAGAACCTAGAAAAGATAA
>NW_002061561.1:0-1171 GCF_000150275.1 Trichoplax adhaerens
AATAATACTTTACAAATTCGTGAAAAAGAAAAAATTGCTGCATGTAAATTTAGCTGGGTAAAGCTAAAAGATACTTTGACTTTGTAGGTATTTTGTATAATAAATTAAAATAGTTACATACTAGAAGATATAAAGGACTCCGCTTTCAGTATTTAACCAGTTTAGGAAAGCCATCTTTAACCCTTTAGGATAATCCACCTTAAATTGCTTCGCAAGCATAGAATCAGGTAGGGATAACTCGAAATTAAGATCGATGAGATAGAGGAGAGAAAGTCAGTAATAAAACTAGCTTTGTCGGGAAATTCTTTTATGTCGCCCAGTAATATGCAACACTAGCTTTTGTTTCTAGTCATTCAAAAATTTTGTCAAGTACTTACCTTGCAGGCAGGCCGGACAGAGGCGAAGTGCCGCAAAATACGCCTTCGAGAATGTCATCCGATAATTCAGAAGTCGTATCGTGTATCGATGGCTAAGAGGGAGTACCTAAAGAAGGAATTATAAGAACTACAAGATGCCAAAGTAATTAGCTCGTCTAGAAAACTATTGAGCTCGCCGATGTAGTTGGTGAAAAAACCGTATTTGTCTTACCGAGTATGTATTGATTTTAGGATGATAAACCCCTTATCGATTTAAGATGCTTATCCATTTCCTTAGTTAGACGAAATTCTCTAGCTGTTGAGAAGACCTAGGTATATTTCAACTCTGGAACTGGCGAAAGGGTATTAGCAGATTCCATTGGGGAACAGATCTTAGGCGATTACTGGCTTCGCGACTTCGCTTTGGTTGTTTAAATTCAGAGTGATGCCGTTCGATATGCATAGCGCGCCTGCTACCTTTCAACGATTTATTAATGAAGTCTAGGTGGATTTTGCTAGAACATATATTATAATATTGTTTCTTTTAGTACTATCAACGAGCGACACGTATAAAATTTGCGAGAGGTTTGTTAACGTTTGGAGTTACATGGATTGAGGGTAAAAAAAGATAAGTTCCAATTGGCGAAAGGAAGAGTGAACTACCTAAGACATGAAATTAGAAAGGAAAAGTAGCCTTGACAGAAGAATAAGTTGAAGCTATCAAGAAGATGTTACCTTGATTACCTAAGAGGAACGTACGAGCCTTCCCTTGAATGGTGGGATACTACCTGTGCTTCATTTCAGACTATCATTTG
>NW_002061561.1:1473-2605 GCF_000150275.1 Trichoplax adhaerens
TCCGAATTCACCACAAAACATTAAAATTTCAAAAGTCAATTCTTATAACATTTTAAAAAAAATTTAAGTCCAAAAATTAAAACCAAAAATATTAAAATTAAATCATAAATATATCCAACCGGATCCGGAATCCGAATCCCAAAAATTCGAATTTTATGAAGATCACAGTAATCGCTTATTATTAAAATATTTTATGACTACTATCAATTCTTTTTTAACCTTAGTACTGACTGTTGATATTTCAGCATCTAGTTGTACTGTAACTGTACGATTATAGCCTACATCACAGTACTTTACTGTCAAGTTATAAATCTATTTTCTCCATGACTAGGGTTTTCTTATGAAGTCAAACTCATCTATAAACTCAACATACTATGTTATGCATTTCGTTTAAATTAGGCGATAGCTCTTAGGCTTTTTTATAGTAATCTATATAATACTTTGTAAATCAGTGAAGAAGTAAAGATGGCGACATGGCAATTTGGCAGGGTAAAATTAGAAGATACTATCGCTTTCCTGGAAGTTCGCATAGTAAATTAAAGTAGTTACATACTAAAAGCTATAAAGAATCTGTTTTTAGTCCTTTATTTCATATTCATTAACCAATAATTCTTATGATCCATTTTAGAAAACTACTTTGCATTATTCGATAAAACGAAAGATCATTCAAAGTTTACAACAATTTAATGTACGATATTTTTACAAAACACTATAAAAGTAAGTAAGTAAGTAGAAAATACCTCAAGCTTCTCTTCTAACATAAATTTTAATCATTATACATAACAAAAATCTAATGGTTAACCTTTTAACATTAAGATTTAGTCATAAAAATAACAGTCTAAGTACTTAACAATCAACACAACCTCTGCCTTTTTCAAAATAAACAACATCAATGTGCACTGCACTATTATGCATATACATGTTATGGTTCTTAGAATACTCAAACCGTACAGCACGAGAATATCACATTCCTAGAATTATAGGTCTCAGTAGTAGCAGTACTTAAGTGACCAGGGTACTGTTTAATCTGGTTACATTGTTAGTTTTTGAAGCTGCAAATTTACTCAGCCATATTGGCTTACTTTCTTTATATTAGTAGTAAGTTCTAAATTTAAATGTGCGATTTCGAATA
>NW_002061560.1:0-1394 GCF_000150275.1 Trichoplax adhaerens
TGCATTATTTATTTGTAGAAGTGACCTGGTATAATACTTATTGCTCCATAAATTGGGAAAGAAGATGCTTATGATGATATTTTATTTTTGTACTGCCATACTACTTTCTAAGTAAGAATTATGCGTATTTGAAATGATTTTATTTTCTAATCTTTATTTGCTGTTAACATCTATCTATAGTTATTTAATTTAATTCTTGTTCTGCACCGATCTAACTAATGTAGAAAAATTCTAGATTTACGAGCTAGTGTATTGAATCGTCTTATGTAAAGTACAATAGCATTTATCCCGTTTCATTCGAAGCCTACAGAATCTACGTTATTCTGCTGAGTTTGTAATTAGGATATGTATTGTATCAATACTTTGTAATGGGTACTCCTGGCGCCTAACGTCTGCTAAAAGAGCAGGAAAAATCTAACGATTTCCAAATTTTTAAATTTTAAATTCAAATGTTAGATAAGACTTAAAAATTAACCAATTAGTAAACAGCGAATCAATCTATAAATATCGTACGGCAAGTTAAATATATGTTTGTTTCGTAGCAAAATGATTTATGAGCATTAAAGTAAACTGCAAAACCTGATTTTTCTTAGCTGATAATTAATAGATAAAATCTACGATATCGACTTCAATAAGCACAAAAATACCAATGTCGAAGTATAGTCTATAAGGATTTATTAGCTGTGCGAATTAGTTCACACGTTTAAGGTCTTCTAGTTGTATTGTACATTTATGCGATATGACAAATCGTGACAAGATAAAATTTATTTACAACAACCGTAAAAATATTAGCATACATACAATACAAGGAAGCAGATTAGCAAGGCATACGCCTAGGTCTGGTTACTTTGTACTTTACTAGCAGCATAGTGGTTGTCAATTTGCACACGCATTGCTTTTCAAACTAGTGTCTGCTATTACTCATCTTAACTTCAGATAAGCAGTTTTGCTCTGGTAGTGATCTTTTAACAACAAAATAGAGAATTAGATATTTTATTCTTCTGAAAGGCTTCAAGGTATTTATCACCTGTAATCGGATCAGAAATCGGTAAAATGTAAATACAATTATTAGCTACAGATATTCTGTATAATAAGTGATTATTGAGCATACTGTAGCTCATTACTCTGCATAAATAAAGCAATTGTAATTTAATGGACACGTATAGATAGGTATCCAGAGCTAGATGTACTGGCTCGGCTATTGTAGTGTAAAGTTATGCATTACTATAAAATGAAGTACACATTGCCACTGTACAAACTATCAAATGTTACTCCATTCATCATTTGCGCTTGTTTATATTGAGCACTGTACCAACATATGAGTATTACAATTACTTGCAATCATTTCATTATTATCACTGTACTGTATAAATAAATAAATATGGCTAGAGCAA
>NW_002061560.1:33781-35000 GCF_000150275.1 Trichoplax adhaerens
TTTTTGTGACTGTTTGCAGAATATTAATACATAGTTACTGTGTTCATTAACGGAACTTTGAGAGATGCTACGCAGTTGTTCTTACTATCGAAAATGGAAACTAATAAATTCGTGCAATAATTGTATGATTGAGTACAATCTCTATGTAACAGATTTGCCATTAAAAAATTGTTTGGTTGAATGATCATTGATCACTTAGTTAAGTGGTGCTAAATTTCCGGATTGATTTTATGGCCCAATGTTGAAGTAAAAAATATACATTGATGATAATGTTGTTTGTATACATTACTTGTCTGTATAGATAATTGTGCAAGCAATGCTTAATGAATTCATTACTTGTCGGTATGCATGGTCGTACAAGCAATGCGTATTGGGTGCATTGCTTGTTTTTAGGCATAGTTGTACAAGCAATGCAGGTAATATGCATTTCCATATTGCTTGTTTGCATGTATTGTCATACCAGCAATACATATTGCATGCATTATTGTCTGTATATACGTATAGATAGATAGCAGATAGTAGTACAAGCAATGCCTATATGTATGAATTACAGTACTTTTATCATTTGCCTAAATATATAATCGTACCAGCAATGCATATTGCAAGCATTACTTGTTATTATAATATAGTCATACGAGCAATGCATACAATGTGTATTACTTGTTTGTATGGATAGTTGTACAAGCAATGGATATTAGATGCATTACTTATCAATCTTAGATTCAGATCAAGCAATATGACCGTAAATACATGTCCAAATATTTAAATCATCTCTATTAAATTCTAATGAAAGCTTATTCTTTAAATTAGTCTTTATTTTATTTATTATCATTTCGATATCCATTATTATTGTATTATTATATTACTATTATATTACAATAAGAATATATTTTGTTATGATTGTAACAGTAATCTCACTATTAGAAACTGATGAATGAGAAATATAGTGATGTATAAATCTATAAATTGATATTTTGTAAAATGCCTATTTACTTATCATGTAGGGAAGATTTCCGGTTGAATTAGGAAACAAGATAGAAATTTAATCTTGAATTAAAATTTTGTTGATGTACGTATATTTTAAATCTTAACATCATCCTAAACGTAGTATAAATTTTATCTGACGACCATGTGCGCGAAGTTGTTATGTTGCCCCATGGAATTTGCTTTAATCTGTTAAATTCAAAATTGTATAAGCATAGACAAATGTCAGTTTTAA
>NW_002061559.1:0-1194 GCF_000150275.1 Trichoplax adhaerens
CGTACAAAATATCTAAAATATTTTATAAGGATAAAATCTCATTGAAATTATCATTTGCTAATTAATCTACATTTCTTAATTACTAAAGTGCAGATATTATATTGATTAATACTGAAAAACGAATTCATTTACTTAAAACTTTTACTGTATTGATACTCTTTCTGATTATCTCCTTTTTAGTGATACTTATGTCAAAGTTCAAGAGAATTCCGATATCATCTGGAAATCACAACGATATACTTTGATCACAGAATTTGTAAAAAAACCTTCTTTGCCAGCACCATTCATAATAATAGCACATTTTTATCGACTATTAAAATATGCTTGGGCTAAATATAGCCACCGCCATAAGGAACAATTGGATGATAATACAAGTAAGTTCACCTATTACTCCTACCTTCTCATTTACTATTGCGTCGTAATTCTGCTTACGTAGTCATATCATAAAAATTTGATTCTTCTTTTTTAGCTACTATCCAAATATCAAGAAAAAATATTAATATACCAAAATTGGAAGCATGGGAAAACTGGATGGCATTTACTTACTGGCGGAAATTCGAGGTACGCGATAGAGGGAAAATCTCTTAAAAATTCCGACAACTATACGAGTACAATGGTATAACCGATATCGTCAAAATTTAACGTTAATGAAACTCTTAAAGATATAACAAATGATTGATATTCCTTATAAGTATTTGTTTTATTTCCTTGGCTAGTAATTTAAAGTCTTTGCCAATTACTTAGTATTTTTAAGTTAAGATATTAACGAATTGCTTAAATCAAACTGCAACTAGTTATTTAAGTATTACTCGTATGTTACATAATCTGATTAGAATCCTTCAGAGTCAGTTATCTGCCGTAGTAATGGGTTTTAACCATATACATATAACTGTAGCTATCAAGATAATATTTTATGAAGTCGTTAAATATCCCAAATTTCCGTCTTATATCATATACGAATGGCGAGTATCGTAATTATTGCTTTGTACTATAAGGTTGATGCTTATTCATGTGGTATATTTGAATAATTTTTATCCTCTTATCACAACCTTACTATGCTATGCAAGTAAGTTAGCATTACATATAGATTATTAGTTCAGCTTTAATTACACATTTTGCTAACATGGGAATTGAATATTTCTGATTTAAAAGCTGTCAGGTGTGTACGCATCTAGCATATCGCTAAGTGATTAC
>NW_002061559.1:1667-2613 GCF_000150275.1 Trichoplax adhaerens
ATAATATAATTAGCCCCAATAAAGCATAGCTTAATTGATCATATTAGGTACTATTGTTACCGTTATTCAGATCGTCAGTGATTTTAGCATATTGTAAATCNCACTAGAGAAAGAGTTAACAAGATATGCAACTTAGAATACTTGGTTATGTTTAATAGTATTGTAACTAGTCCTGATACAGTATAACATTTTTTAATATTTGTAAAACTAATTTATCGTATTGCGGAGTGATTTAATCTGGTTCATACTGAAATGTATGAGATGAAATATATTTTAGGGAATACTAAAAAAGACTCTTATTTTAATGCCTCTAAATATTACATACATACGCATTTTAAACTTCTAAAATTTTTTTAGATCTATTTCGCTAAAGTAAAGTAGAATTTAATTTAAAAAAGTTCGGTAATAGTCAATACAAATAATCATGCAAATTATATAAATAGACCCTTTGAAGTGTGTAATAAAAGTGGCTCACAACTGTGATGTTTCGGAAGATTGTGGATTCGTCATGATCACAGTAAATTACCAGAGTTAATTTAGTAGAGGAATAGAGTTTATTGAATTAGTGCAAAGGAAAGACCGTGTGGGATTACAGCGTGTATAACGACGTGACTAGTCGAATGGCTATAGTAATGTAGCATAGGTAAAGCGTGCAAGCTTACCGTGTAACTAGCAGAACTAACTAACGAGATAGGTGAAAGAAGATAGCTTTTATAATGTATGAAGCACAGCAGGAGGAAATCATGAATGACTAATAAGAATATGTTACTTCTATGTTAAGACAGGGCTGCGATAAAATTCAGCTAGATTCAAAGCGATTTCCACAGAGTATTTTGTTAAATATAAATTATACATATTTAGAGTTATGCTACAATCTAGTGGAAATTGACTTTTACTAAAAATAGACTATACCGTATTTAGAAGTAAACACTACAACAACAACTGT
>NW_002061558.1:0-2616 GCF_000150275.1 Trichoplax adhaerens
TTGAAATGTAATGTAAACCAAGTATCTTATCTGAGTAAGGATTTGAGTAATAACGTTTATTTAGAGTCTATACTGAGTAATACATAATATACAATGTTGCAGATCTCCGGGCTCAGGACCTACTTTTAGAAGACTAGCGAATTTTCTCATATACTGTATTTGTTTACATCGCGAGGGTCGTAAACAATAACAATCGTAGCCGATCTTAATTCTAGAATAGGTTTTTGTGTCACGGTGAAATCTATATGATTTACTATAGTTTCCGTAGTCAACTTATTTATCTTATCTTAATATGAGTATTGCTTCATAAACATCGCACTAAATTTAACAATGAAGTAAATATATGATCACATTAACTCTATTGCATAAACAACTAGTATTGATATAAATTACATAGCCCGCATACGTACTTTCATTTGCAAGATGCAAGGCTAGTGAACATATCTCCAAGTCTAATAACACTAAGCTACCTCTTTACTTGTACATGAATGAACATACAAAAATCTTAAATGTATTCTATGCTAAACAGCTAAATGAAAATTTCTTCTCTTTAAGTCATCTCTCTGTCATTGATGTTATATCGAACTACATAAAAATAGGAGATTTTAGTATATATGTGTACTTACATGCTTCGAATGCCTGCTACACCACCGAAAGAGCGGTAATTAAAACTTATTAACGGATTATCTTTCAAAGTCCTGCGAAAGAATCATGAAAGTGAAATAAGAATTTAATTTTTTCTACTAGCAGTATCTCAGATATTGTGGATATCTGAAATCTCCTTTACTTCTTATGCCAATTTTATTTATCTTGAGATCTAGCCTTAATTTTAATTGTTGTACATGTAATTAAAATTAGCCATCACAGTTCGTAAAATTGTACTTACAGGTAATTCAGGTCAGGCATACTCCAAAAACAATAGCTACCTAACTTTTCGATGTTATTGCTATTGAGATTTCTATTAATTTTAAAATTCAGTTATTATTTCATGTTCATAGAATGTATCTTTCAAATATTTCATAGGCGTTAATAATTATAATGTATCAAACATTGTAAAAATCTAATATTAGCTTAAAATTAACCATGAATTAGGCATAAAATTAAATAGTTGCCTAGGCTATCAACAAAATATAAGACACTAGTTGTTACAAGCTGACATTGGTAACGAGAAAAGTAAAAATATTAGAAAAAATTACACACCAGAACTCTACTGTCGGGCTAGTACTCTCCTACGTCTACCATAGTGTTACAGTGTTATATACTGTATTACAGTAGAAATATCTATGTTAGGATAATTCTATTAGACTATCCTTATTTAGTTAACTTCTAATTTGGATATACTGTGTTTTAATATAGCACTGACTTTTTATGACAGTGACACTTATACACATACAGAAATTAATAGTTATAATAGGGAATGCAAATCATCTACTTACAGTTCGAATCATTGTGATTGTAATTTACTTATGGTAGACTGTAAATTATCATGGAAATGTTCCGTGATAGGACATATCGTAATCTGACTATTCTGTATTAGTCATTACATGTCTATGTTCGTAAATACTGTTGTCTGCATTAAGGGAGCAGTAGCTAAAATCAATATCTAATTCAGTAAATGATTCTAAAGTTAATTGTATTAACTATGACTCATGAACTATTGAGGAGTAGTATATAAATGCAGTATATCGTGAAATAAAGTGAATTTCTCAAACTTAGTGTTTAACGTAAAATACGAGGCGTTTAAGTCTTTGTGTAGTCTGCTAGAGAGCAAAAGTGTTTGTGATAGTGCAGATATCGTTCCTTGATACGTGGTTCAAGGAGTTGACCTATTGATCGTTTATTACGTTATCTTGTTGCAAAGCTGTTTTGTGACACATAGTAAAACTCTTATCATAATGACAATCTTTATCCTAAGTAGGACATAATAAACTGCATATCTCTTCTAGACTAAAGTGATGCCTATTTTTATTAAAGGCTAGCTAATTTATATTGTAGTCGCATAAGCATTAGTTATCAGTATAAGATAATATTACAGAATTATGTGCCTGTTCGGTATGTAAAAGACGTATCAGATATCCTAAATAAATTATATATCACCAGTATATTTCTGCATACTTTATATCGTCATAACTACAAAATGGCTACTATTACTCAGTAAACATGTATATTCTAGCCGATGGCGAAACTTCGAAATCACACAAGTTCTAATATCATTCATGAATTATTAAGAACTTAAAAGGAGAAATTTTACTATATGTGTAAGGGTGTAGTATATTTCTGGGCATATGTGGATCATTTATTGGCAAATTATGGATGATATTATACTGTAATCTGTACAATTTTTGAAATCTGCTAATTTTCATCACGTGTAAACAAGAAATGGAGCTAAATTGCAGTTCTTAATCTTCTTTATCAGGTATATGAAGTTGAATACTAACAGATAGCGTATTTTTGAAAAGGCAGTTGAAGACAGAAATTTTGGACAAATTTCGGAGATATTATTTTTGCTGAGGTACCTATAATTAAAATATCGATAAAAATTTGAACTTTTAACGAGTTAATTAAATCTAAAAACAGTAGTGCTATATTAAAAATTTAACATTTTCAAGTATCTTA
>NW_002061557.1:0-1181 GCF_000150275.1 Trichoplax adhaerens
ATAAATCTTTGACAGCAGCGATGAATTAATGTGAAAATAAAAAATAAATGTTTATACAAATTGTATGCAGTACCCGAAGTATAATAAGCATGGTTTCTGCTTGTTAAATTAATGTGTATCTAAAGGGTAAGAGTACTTCAAGATAATTTATATTTGCAATGAAAGAGACGAAAATGAAAATAAAACTAAGACTGACGATAGCAGTTAATGAAGTTATATTTCCTATACTTCCGGCTTCTTAGTATTTACTGTAAACTAGCTTAGTTAATGTAGTACATAATATTATTCTACTGTAATCGACAGCATTGACATTTAGCAGCTAAAGTACCAATCTGTTAATTGATATTTAGCCTTTGTTTTACATTTTCTAAGATTACAGATACATTATGCCGTTTCTAAGATATCAAACGTTGAACTGTACTCCCTTTGAAAGAGAGTAAATTAGCCATTAAGTACAGCATTAGAAACGTTGTTACAATTTCTTTAAACTTCCATTTTGTGATTTCCATTAATTACAGTATAAAAGGTGCTATGAATGTCTTCCATTTTGACGCGAAATATTCTTATCGCAGTCACTGTTCTTGATCTTTTCGCTTCTCTCTTCAGACTGTGATTAAATGATATAGTATTTCCTCCAATATACGCGTAATTCCAATAGCAGTAACGAAATTATTACATTTAGAATTTCTTTGATCTATTTTCCAAGAATGAAAGTAAGGTAAAGCATGATTCAATACATAATTCCAAGTGTTTGCATTCACGAAGAAATTGGAGATACTAAAAATTATTGTTACAATAGCTTTATAAAAATAGTATTCTTCATGAAAACGGAATGAGAAAAAGGCAACTCCAGGGTTCATAATAATCTTTTTTAATATCACTATTCCATCCGGTCTGCATATTCTTCCATATTATTTCGCACTCTAATAACATCTTTGCTATAGATAAGCTCTAGCATTCATGGGAAATTGTAAGACATAGATAATTACTATATCTGTCCTTACATTATGCACATTCTTCATAAATCTCCTCCATTTGGGCCTCCTTCAGATGCGTATTTTGTAGCANAATCGCTTCGTTTTAACCCTAGAAATTCTAACCCAAGGCTACCATAACAAAACCAATTCACAGGATGAATAATAAATCCGACTAAGAGGATCTTTGAAACTCAATTTAACTTT
>NW_002061557.1:1561-2621 GCF_000150275.1 Trichoplax adhaerens
ATTGCCAGGAAACCGGTAAATAATCATACCTTGCTACGTCAGCGTTACGTTCTGCTGTAGCGACTATTAGTAATTCTGATATTAGCTAGCAATTCAACCTTGATGCTAAATTAGCACGGGGCTACAACTGCAAGTAACTTGAGAAAGCCTATCAGCTTAAAAGCTTTTCTCAGGTTGACGCCGTATTTGATAGATAAATATAGTAATAGGAGGAGACTATTGCTTGGTCACTGCAGCAACATATTTCAATAAATAAACATCAATCAACTTTTTATATTAAAATAGCTTTCTTGATCAGCTATAATCTTTTAGTTCACAACTTTACGGCAAGTTCTGAAGAACAATTAAAAGCAAACGAAAGCAATGATGCAAATAATGTGAAAGCAGTGTAAAAATATGTCTTTATTATTGTTATTGTATATATATATATATATTGTTTCTAATTAAATTAAATGTATATATACCCCTTGAGAGCGAGGGTATTCTAAGATAATTTGCATTTTTAATGAAGAGAATGAAATTGAAAACAAACCGAGATTGATAAAAGTGAATACGGTAATTACATTCGCGTTATTTACAGCTCTTGGCATTATTGTTAGTGAGAGCGAAGAAATTTAAGACTAATGTGTTCTTTATTAAGTAGCTAGCATGTTGTCTAAAAACATTTCACATCACAGAATTTAGTATTAGTTCTTTTGAATTAGGAATATTCACATTTATCGGCTAAATTATCCGCCGGTCAGTTGATCTTAATTCGACATTCTACGTTTACCTCATAATATTTATGGTTGCAGATATATTTGCTTTCTCTACGATATCAAATGTAGTACTGCACTTCACTTTGAAGGAGATTTAAATTAGCGATTAAATGTAGCATGACTAACATTATCGCCATTTCTTCAAACTTCCACTTCATAATTTCTATTAGTTTCGGTATTAAGGGCGCTAAGAATATTTTCTTTTATTCTGAGACGAAAGATTCTGATCACTTTTTTCTTCACGTCTCCCTTCAGATTGTAATTTGCACCAGTGGGCACAGCGCAAAATTAAAGAACTATTA
>NW_002061556.1:0-2624 GCF_000150275.1 Trichoplax adhaerens
CAAGCTACGCTTGTATTGTACATTTGATAGGAATATTGATAAGTGAGTTATGATAATTTTACCTTTGACCATTCATTGATACAAGGCAAGCAGAAGATATGCTGACAGGAATTTGGTATGGCAATAATTTGATCAGTAAAGTGAGATAAGCATATTGCACAGCTTTCTTCCACTGTTTCCCCTATATTGTTAACACGAATAACAGCAATTCAGAGCTGAGTAAAATCGACAGTTGATCGCAATCTCAACTTCTGTTGTGCGATAATCCGGGTATAGAATTGATGAAGTACTGTATTTCACAACTGATGATATTGGAAAATTGAGCAATGCAATAGTATACGCGCACAGTATGGATAAGATTGAAGATGTGATTAGCGAAGAACCCTGTAGAGCAATTGCTATGAATTGGTACATTTGTTGACAATCATGGCAGCGATGATGGAAACAGCGAAGTGGCATCCTAGTTTGCTTTATTTTGCTGTCTGTAACATAATAATGAGGCTACTAGAATTGAATGCCGTCAGCTGATTACATTAGTTTCAATGGAGAAGAACAGACCCATACTGTCATAATCGATCGTGCATAACTCTGCTGCAGTCATGAATTCTTGCTAGTCTTCCTACAGTGTCGTCCCATTCATTCATAACATTGACTACATTTGAATACTGTGCACGCCTTTTATTCCTTTCATTAAAAAACCCTTCTACGCTGTAGATACCGTACCGTTGTCATCATCGTCTTGTATCCAGGAATCGTCATCACTGGAGGTAGAATCTGACAAAATATCATTGATTAATGCCGTTGCCATGATTGATTATACTACTCCCAATTTTCAATGACGATATTATCATTTGGAGAAAATGGCGAAGACCAAGATTGCTACGAATAGACGTCATACCAAGTACTACATGTAGTGTATACTGCGCAATTGTAGGGTACTGTAGCCAGTCCAGTCGACTGTCCTATCCGTACCATACAGTGTACAATGTACAGTACTGTATGACTATCACTCCGTACAATGTACAGTACATTGTACTGTACTGTACAGTTTGCTGTTACAGTCTCGAGACTATACCAACTCTACAGTACTGTACACTGCACACTGTACAGCATTCAAAGTTTTTCTACTACTGTACAGTACGACCGTACAGTACAGTATAGTACTGTACACTGTACAGTACGACCGTACAGTACAGTATACAGTAGTACTGTACAGTATAAATGCGGAATAAATACTGTAGTGTACAGTATGGACACTATACTGTACAGTACAGTAAAACGCTTTTAGAATCAAAGGAGTGGATCATTTTCTACGAGAACCTGGAATTTGTAGTTGGCATATTTAAAGTTTTTACACACGACCGCATAGGAAGGTTCACAACCATTAGTCTTTCTTGAGTATTTTACTAATAGTTTGAACTATTCAAACATATCCAAGAAAACGGATGACATTGTACAGTACTGTTCAGTACAGTGTACACTGTACAGTACAGTACAGTACAGTACTGTCACCACTGGAAGTGTGAAGCAGTCTACAGTACTCAGTACTGTACAGTATCTTGGAATTTGTAGTGTACTGTACTGTACTGTACACTGTACAGTACAGTACAGTACAGTATTTCAAGTTTGGACACAAGACCGTACAGTACGGTACTACAGTACGACACGCCGTACTGTACAGTATGACTGGAACCTCACTAGCTCCGGACTAGACCTGAGAAAGGTTCGGTTCAAACCGTTAGGCTCTATGCCTCCGACTGACTGTCACACTTGCAAGCTTGCCAGTGGAAACGTTTGACTGACGTTTTGGCCAAGAATGGAGCAGGTCGGCATGATTATGGATGATGCGCAAACAAGTTTGGACACAAGACCGTGCAGTACGATACTACGACATGCCGTACTGTACTGTATGACTGGAACCTCACTAGCTCTGGCTGACTGTCACACTAGCAAGCTTGCAAGTGGAAACGTTTGACTAACGTCTTGGCCAAGAATGCAGGAGGTCGGCATGATCATGGATGCAGCGCAACAAGTTCACGACATGTTGAGATGGGCAAGCATGTTTTACTTCTTATCCAGACTTGGCCGTAAGTATACAGTATAGAGTATGCATGAATAAAGAAGATAGAATGAAACGTTACAGCCAACAGACGGTTCAGTCATCACTGGTAGTCTTGGGCAAATGGTCGTTTGTAGCACGTGGAAAAGAAAATTGAACCCGTAAAATAGTAGCTCACTACCGTAGGTGGACCCCAACTCCATAGCGATACTGTGCATCATTACAAGTGTCTCTCTACCTTTGGCAATATCTCAAAGGAAACTAAATTGAAAAACGTAAATTGAGCTCTCTCTCTCAACCTAGCTACTATTGTTGCAATCATAGACGATAAAATGATTTATCATTACATTATTCCGCAGTATCACATCATCTGAGTTTGGCGTGTTTTCAGTGGAAGAAGGCCTGTCCGTCGCTTTCGTCATTAACATGAATGTTAACTCATAGGCACTCTTAACCTACAACATTTTATAATTTTACTACCATTAAAATCTGTGAAAAGGATTTTCTTAGCTTATAAAGCGATTGTACTGTACGTACTGTAGATCGACGCTCAAGCCTTGAAGTC
>NW_002061555.1:0-912 GCF_000150275.1 Trichoplax adhaerens
ACTCATATTAAAATCTAAATAAAACCGCACCAATGATGAATAAAGCGCTTTTAGTGATTTTTCCAAGTTCTTCGTGTGTTACATCTGTGATGGAGATTAATTTTTAGAATTCTCCTTCAAGTGTTTGTAATGTCATTATTCTAGCTTAGTTTTAGTATCGTTTTAAGTATTCTAGCTTCAAAAATATGACTTATCTGGCTGATTATAACAGTAGATTTTACTTACTATAGTATCTAAGTATATTATATTAATTTAGTAATTTAGGGAATCAAGGGTATAATTTATCTTTACTGCGTGTATTGGATTACTAGTTTAATTTAGAGTATTTTAGAATGATAGTTAGTTAGTCTAATACCGCTAACTACTCTGCGTAGCATATAAAAGGTGGCATAGTTCGATATTCTAGTGCAGCTGAAGATAGAAAAGATGAGAAAAGTCTAGGATAATCGCTAGTGTTGTCATTGATAGTTTGGTTGGTTTAGGCGGTAGTTCTGCTCATATTTTGTTACTCATTTAAGAAATTTTGCTAAGATTGTTGTTAAAGTTATAATAAACTAGTGTTTCCCCTAATTTATTTTGTTTGGAATTCCATTGATGGTAGCTTAATTTAACTTAGCTTTTTTCGCTCAATATTATCATCCATGAAATAAAATTTACAGTGGCACTACATTAACGTTAGGCGGATTACGTAAAAGTATTCTTTACACGTTATCCGTAACTTATGTCAACTTTGTGTTGAAGTTAAATTCTTACATGAAATCGAAATTAGTAATATATTAACAGATGAAAGCGTGGCTGCATGTATTAGTCGTAGTGATAATTAGAGAATGGCATATATTCGATACTTAATAGATCATGCACTAAAGTACCATACATAAACGATTGCATCGAGTAAAATTGAGAGTTCTTCTT
>NW_002061555.1:1397-2625 GCF_000150275.1 Trichoplax adhaerens
TAAGATAAACGTAGCGTAATAAAATTACTGATTTCCATCACAATTCTGTATCTGATGTCGAACTAAAATGATACTGCTCAAATACTATGATACGTATAGATAATATATGAAGTAAATTTACCAATAATTTAAATTTAAATTAAAACAAACGTAATACCTTCATCTTCTGTGAGGGAAACCCTTCGCTTATTGAATGGTGCTTGCGCATCTGAAGATAGAAGGAGTGTAGCAAAATTACTTGATTTCTATCATAATTCTGAATGTATAATATAATATCAATCTAATACAACTAAATACTCAGTTACGGTCTATCATCTGTGATGGAGATTAGTTTTTAGAATTCTCCTTCAAGTGTTTGTAATGTCATTATTCTAGCTTAGTTTTAGTATCGTTTTAAGTATTCTAGTTTTAAAAATATGACTTATCTGGCTGATTGCAACAGTAGATTTTACTTACTATAGTATCTTAGCATATTGTAAACCTGGCTGCTTTATTCGGGTTGAAATTTAAGATAATTATTAGCATAATTGTTTTTAAAATTAGATGTCATAAGATTGTAATTCAAATGTTGTAATAGAATATATTTGTAGCTAATTTCGATCATTAATTACAGTAGAAGTTAATATCACTTTATGATTTCATACTGTATGAACCCGAATTTTCGATCTGGGTTCCAATTTAAGATTATTGCTTTGTCTTAGTGTATACTGTCGCAATCTACAATTTTAAGCTAAACTATGATTATGTTAATTTAGTAATTTAACTAGCTTGTTCAGTTCCTAATTTCGATCGTAATAGACAGGCCTGCAACGAGGACTTTACAATAATTTTGCTGTTATACTCCTTGGCTGCTACAATAATTTTATTTTATTTGCAAAAATAGGATCAGCGGCTACTTACGGTACATCATATGAAACAGTTAATAGAAAATTGAATGTAGCAAGAATGAACGATTCTCTCTATACTAAATCAAGAATATTCCTCTTTCTAAGTTGCAATTGTTGAAAGTGCTTGCTATACAAACCAATTAAATGACTCCATCTTACAAATCAGGTAAGTCGCTGCTATTGTAGTATGCGATAGATTTTACTGTATTATCACTTAAAATAGTAAAAGAATGTTAGCCACAGTACAACTTACAAGAATCAGGTTTGACCATTTCTATCTCAACAGTTTCATTAGAATCGACAGAGACTTCAAATCGAATTCCGGGTGTACAACCAGCATG
>NW_002061554.1:0-2625 GCF_000150275.1 Trichoplax adhaerens
TTCTTAGATAGGATATTTAGGTTTCTAAAAGATTCTTATGTATTCGGTGATATGCCGATACCTTATTTATATTAAATTTAGTAAATGTATTACTAGAATTTTTTGATATTACCATTTGCAGGTTTAATGTTATAGTCGTCAAACGTTTTTCCAGACAATCCTGTTAGAAAAAGTGAGATAACGTAGGAAATCTGTTTACAAATTTATTAGGGTGACGAAAACCAATTTAAGAGAAAGAGATAGCGATAACAACATGTTTACGCATAAGTATTTTCTATATAACCAGAATTTTTTCTGAAATAAAGATAACTGTTGCTGAAGACTGTGATAAAATCCGATCACGAAAATTCCAAAGTTTTAGAAAATTAGAACTTTGATAGATCCAGCACAAATACTAACTACACACAGCTCTACTCTAGCCGAATACAATTACTGAAAGACTTTTAGAAAGAATAACCAGATAATCTAACGTTTCCTGCTTTTATACTCTCCGTAACCTTCGCAGCTATCAGCATAGCAGCATTTCTACCATATTTTACACATATTCTAAGTCACAATATTTTACAGTGAAGCATCATTATTCCAATATAGAAATGATTACAGTATTTTTGTAGGCATTATTCCTACTACTCAAATTACAATGAACTAAGCATATGTTAATATATGATTTACAATTCTATTTCTAACTCTAAGCTTATTAGTAGCTGAGCACTTTACTGTATATAGTCATCTGTAATCTAGCATAGTCTATCCTTACAATCTATAATTATGGCTACTTAATATATCATTAGATAAATATAGAAAAGACACAACCGTACATCATACTAAACATGGCTAATATTCTAAAATCACAATACTAAGTTACTTTACATTAGACTTCAGTTCTAAACTTGACTCTGTGTTTTACGTTAACTAATGTTTTTCTTGTTCCAATTACCGAGTTCTGACTTTTGAAATTCAATTCTATATTTACAATGCAGTTGCAAAAATATATTATTTTAATAGCGAATTTTTGATCAATATCGGCAAAGTCTTTAGATTTTTGGCTAATCGAAGCAGCATTCATGTTAATGATACTTTATCCCTATTATTCCAATATAAATACTAATTCTATATACTCATAAAAAATTAGTTGACAATATCTTTGCCTAGATAAAAGTAAATAATCTACATACTTTATACGGAGTGCACAGTACCATAACCTGGATTATTAATGGTATTTTCACAGTTGTAAAACATTTAAGGTACTATAAATATATTCACAGCGTATGGTTTGGCGTTGTAACAAAACAAAATTTCACCAATACTGTACGTGATAACTGGAATGCTAATTCTCCTTTATAATTTATGACCTTGCATACATAGTTTAGTTATAAATTTGCATCTGTCCACAATCCGTCTTCACCCACCTCAGCCTTTCAGCTCGAAGACACGGATGGACTGTACTGTATTTCTGAAGCCTTGAACATCTATGGTTATGAAATAATAGGATATTAGTAAAAATCGTCAAACAGTATAGTTGCAATTTTTGAAATCTTTCAAATTACCTCCGTAGTATTTCTTGTATGCTGCTAATGTACTCTATAGATAATTATAGAACAATAATTGACATCGGCAGCTATATAGTATGCACCCATATGTCTATTCTTATACTTATAATGGAAATATAGCATGAAAATATATAACAATACCGGTATTAATGATGAGAGAAAGTAATCTGTAAATACGGTACTGTCCATTCAAATTACTATAAGGTTGTCACAACGTCGTTTGCAACAATCGAATTCCCGTTCCACACTTATCCTACTCTCCTCTGTCCTACCGTAAACCTGCCACCAGGCGTCACTACTCGCTCCACTTCAGCGTAAGGGACCTCAGTCAACAGTAAAGGCGGACTAGAAGCGTCTGGATAAATTTACTAAACTAACTTTATTAGGTCTCCGTATTTTCCTCCTCCTAGCGAGGTAAATTACAACCTCTTATATACTTGTATCAAATCTACACCTTTTCCACCTGTTAATTATTCTTATGCATAACTTAGTCTTTTCTATAACTTTGTAATCCTATTAATTACTATCGAGCAAATATGTGATAATTGATATTATTGTGCGCTAATAATATTATAGCGCCAATTAACAATTTAAGATCTAACAGATTCCCTACAAGTGTGACAACTGCCATTTTGGTTATTACACGTCATTGGCATATTAAGTACCTTACTTCTACACATTCGTTAATGGAAGTCCATTAACGATTGAATCTCACAATATTAACAGATCATAATATTTATGATTATCTAATCGTAACCGTCTATTTCTTCTTCAATAACATTATCACATAATATCTTAAACCGTAACAAAGGTAAATACAATATATCTTATCTTAGATATGCAGATGCAGCAGATACTTATCTATCCGATAAATATGGCTTTATTACAGTATTAAAGGACAGTAGCAATGTTACGGTGAACTCCGGGAATCGATTACTCCTGGTAACAAAGAAAAAGTTAATATAAATATTAACAACTTATTTTAATTTGGGAATGAGACCTTCATTTCCTTTAATAGTTGCTTTCGCAAGTAGAACAGTGAAAATAGAAATTATGAATAAGCTACAAAATATGT
>NW_002061553.1:0-1096 GCF_000150275.1 Trichoplax adhaerens
TCGATAGTAGATTGTCTGACATAATCAAACGGAAAAAATCAGAATGTTAAAGAGATCTTATGAGCTACATGCTAACCTTGATTTTTGACTCCTTTTAACTTTAAGAATAATCTGAAAGGTAGATTTATTTCTGTTAACAATAACTTATTGATTTAATTATATCATTAGCGGAAAATATTATCAAGCAGTATATTAAGCTATTATAAATGGACAACATTGTATTACTGATTATTGAAACTGTGCAACTACCTGATGTCATTTTAAATTGCCTTAGTCCTTTCTTCAAATAAAATATATTGATCCATGTTTACTATTTTCAATTTATTGAGGTCGGAGACAATTTTATGGTATTGTATTCTTATTTGAATTTAATCTTTGTCGATACAGAAATTAGAAAAATACTAGTCAAAAAGTAAAGATAAATTGTCTATTTTAGCATTTTATTGAGAGCTCAGTATATGATAAACAGATACAGTGCATGCAATCAACCGCAGTAATAATTTTATATATGCCTTATGTATTCTTGCCAGCGGTGCGTTAAACCTCAATAGCTCTTGAATGATCTTTTCTCGACAACTCTTCCTATACGTTTAATATTACAAAATGCTAGGCAAATGGTTAGTTTGAAGCTCGTATACTATATCCAGAATTAAAAGACATTTTATCAACATGGACTGTTCCAAGTTTCTGATAGTAAAAGTTGTAATAAATTCGTATTCCCTGCTAGCAACAATTATATTCTCATACTTCATCTTTACTACATGTTCGCTCTAGCATTTATCGAGAATTGTGGGAGGCAGAAAATTGCCACTTGTGTTTTTACGCAATGTACATCCTCCATAAACCTCCGTAGTTGAGTTAGACTGTCTGATGATTAATCACCACAAAACCAATTGGCTTTAATTCTAGAAGCTCCGCTTAAGGTTACAAAGTAACTTAAAAAGTTTGCAAGCTTTCAATTTATTAATCATCCAAAATGTATTTAACAGATACGTGTAATTACTTAGGAATAACTAGGTACTTACATTTAGTGTAGTGGAAACTTAGTATCAGACAATAGAACCCAAATTCTAAGCATTTATTGATAGTATAGAGG
>NW_002061553.1:1430-2628 GCF_000150275.1 Trichoplax adhaerens
ACTACGATGTCGATTGATATACTAGCTATTCAAAATTCAAATTGAATACAGTATTAGCTACCTTTTACGTACGCTGCTAGGTCTAGATACAGATCATTCTTGGTAGAAGAACTAGGATCACCAAGTAACTCATGTAATCAAGTTCAGTCAATCAAAAAAAATCAGAAAGATTTTTATTATAAGATAACAAAATAATCAGTTGGCGAGCCAGAGAAATTGTAGTTGAGTAGGTATGCATCCGTTCCGTAAAACACATTTTATAAATGATGAAAACATGTTTTCCAGAATTTTCGATCGCTTAGGGCTCTTCGCGACCGCAGTGCACTAAAACTGTAATATTAGTCACATTTTACGAAAATAAACAAAAGAGAATACAAAAATGACCAGTAAAATTAGGATTGAGGAGACGAAGATCGCAAAGACTTGATGAAAGGCCGCAATGCACTTTCCAGATTTCGTTAGTCCTTTGCGAGCAAGAACGTTATAGTAAGCGATACTATTGGATTAGGTGTCATATCATTTCCTAGAGTGAGGAGTACCGTATCGTACGTTCTTTTCGTTCAAATGCTCGCAAGGCATTGACAACTTCCGTTAACACTTTGCGGTCGAGGATTACGGTAGTTTAATTATGATATCAGCCAAGAATCTATATGATGTCTTGTATTTGAATGGATTGTATGATACATTACTCAAGCTGTGCCAGCATTGATGAAGGCCGCAAAGCACTAAAGTTACAATTGGAAAGGATCAACATTCGATAGGTATAAATAGCCTTAGCATGACTGATTTTTTCTAAATTCTTTTTCAGAGCAAAGAAGGCTAAAGGAAGTTGAAATACCTATCCAAGTTGGACCATTTACCTGGAATTTTGGATTTGGATATCATTTCGTCTAAACCTTATCAAGTCAGCGTATCATGGATAGCTCGACAGATATACCTTGCAACTGTGTTGAAAGTAAGTACTAGACTGTATACTAGATATCTATAGGAATACTGCGTACGTCCAATGAATGCACTTGATCCGTACTACAGTAGTTTAACTTGGGTTATCAACGTTTTGCCAAGCACTTCACTCTCAAAAATTTGCCTAGTCACTCATGGAGTCAATAGCTAGGATTTAATTTTTTAGACAAATTGTAGAAGAAAGAATACCAGCAATGCAGGGATCAATTCAACCAAATTGATCCGAATACAGTGG
>NW_002061552.1:0-1199 GCF_000150275.1 Trichoplax adhaerens
TAGTCTATACTTCATCTGTTACTCCAAATCCATCTAACATATCACGCAAAGGACCTGAATCTCCTATAATGCTTTTAGCAAAGTTAATTACTTGTGTGGGTTGCTTTGTTAAAAGAGTTTTTAGATTTGGACTTCCCGTTTCTATAATATTATGATCTTGATCAGGTAGGGAATCTACAACTCTTAAAACATTTTGAGTTAACCTCATATAATCAGGTGCTAATCCATAAGAGATTTCAATAGCCTCTTTTCTAAGTTCATTCACAGGTTTTGTTGAACCTTTATCTTGATGAAATTTTATATAATCATCAACAAAATTTTGTTGATATAGTGGTTCTTGAACGTCAACAACATACGCAGCATGTTCTGTTAATATATCTTCAATGTAATGGTCAAAATTATCAATTGATCCTTTTTGCCTTATTTCATCACCTATCCTTTGGCTAACTTCATTAATTTTTTTATCTAATACTAATTTGTATTGGTTTTGAAGTATTTCTTGTGCGCCTTTTAATGATAGTTCCAATCTGTCTGGTAATAGTGTATTAATTGAATCTGTACTAAGTCCTAAAATTTGTAATTCTTTTGTTAGTTGTGTTTTTAAGGTGTTTGAGATTTCTTGTTTAGTTGGTGATTCACCTAATGTTTTTAGTATTTTCTTTAAGTTATAATTTGAGTCTCCCAATCTAATGTCTGATTTAGCCTGAAGAAGCTTTATTAATCCAAGTTCATCTTTTATTTTATCAGTAATTTGACTTTTTTCATATTTAGTAAAATTTGTAATAAAACCTTCTCTATCAAATGAATGTAAATTGAATTTAAAATAATTATTTACTAATTCTGTTTTTAATTTCTCTCTAGAATCTTTATCACCAAGTAAATCAAGAGTTGCATTTGCTAATTTTTTAGTAGTTTGATCTGCAAAAATTAAATTATTAAAGATATCATTAACAATATTTAATGTATCTTTGACAGTCTCTTTATTTTCGCCAATTTTTTCTAGTATATTTGTTTTTTCTAAAATAAGTTTTTGCATTTCAGGCGTAAAAGCATTTTGAGCTACTTTATAGAGGCTCCAGGTCATTGGTCTAAATGAAAAAGCTTTTATACCGAATGGTCTAGTCAAACAAGCAAGTGAGAATTTGATTGCTTCTGCAGCAACAATAGTTGTTATCCCGATTAATGCTGCTGGTAATCCA
>NW_002061552.1:1533-2630 GCF_000150275.1 Trichoplax adhaerens
GTGCATATATGAAGTTTGTTAAGAAATATATTATAAAGCCTACAGTTAGTCCATATAGAAAAGTTAAATTATATTTTTTTCTGTTATTTACTCGATTAGAAAAGAAAAAACTTATTAATGACATACTAACTATATAAATTGGAGAGATTAACTCTTTTAAGAAATATAATAAGTATTTATTTATTGATAGTCCTGATTCCTTTGTTATTTTTATAAAATTTAATAGTTCGAAAAATGATATTGTATCTATGGTAGTAAAATTTTCTAATATTTGTGATATAGAAATTTTTATGGGTAAAATTACTTCTTTTTCTTTTGATATTTTAAAGTTTTTATCTACGATCGTAGCATTTTGTATAATTATATTTTGGCTTTTAAAAGCAATTAACTTCGAAAAAATTTGTTTTTCTAATTCACCATCTTCATTTATAAAAAAAATTTTAACATCATTCATAGTATTTGATGTTTGAGAAACCCTTAAAGCATTAATTATTAAATTTTGATTATTAAATTTATTTTTTAACCATATTCCTGATTTAGATATAGAAATTAAACTTTTTTCTCTTTTAAATTTATTTGCTTCATAATTTTGATACTTTTTTAATAACATTGTTCCAACAGGATTTATTATTGTAATATTTATGATTCCAAAAATTAATACAGCAGATATAACAGGCAAGATAATATTAAAATTTGATATACCAATGCTCTTTGCAGCTATTAATTCATTATTTTTATTTTTAGAATTATAATGCAACAATGATGATATCAATATTATCATTGGTATAGTTTGACTTAAACTACTGTAATTCTTCATTAAAGCTAATCTTATAACTAATGTAAATTTTAGTGAATATTTTGTTGTGATTCTAGAAATCTCTAAAATATCAAAAATAAGTATAATTAAAAAAAAACCTATAAAAGTAAAAAAAAGAATTTTTGAATAACCGAAAAATATGTTTTTATAATAGGTTTTTGACAATTGGTTATGAAATAATTGATTAAATATGTTTATAATAGAAAATTTCATAAAAATGTAAAATGTTTAATTATTTAAATTTTTATTGCAATCATAGGTATTTTAATGCATTATTGTA
>NW_002061551.1:0-2629 GCF_000150275.1 Trichoplax adhaerens
TATGACCAACACATCTATACATTATGCAATAATTACTGTACCATAGATATATTATTCATTGAAGTGATAAATCCATGCATTAAGTAAAGTAGGCACTGTGTAATGAACGCCGTAAACAAATATTAATCTCTTTGACAATAGATACCAGCTTAATCACTGTAATGTCATGTTTTCATCAGCATAACCTCACTCATTACAGGAAAGTGAACTCTATTTTACTGCTTTAACTGGAATAATTATTACTTTTACGATTAGCTACGATCTAATCTGTCCATAAAATTTATAAATATTAGTGAGGAAATATTTTCCTTTTTTGATTTTTGTCGAATTTACTCTTGACTCCAAAAATTAAGAGTAAAGGATTTTTTATATTTGCATATTAACATATAAATACATAGATTTTATAATATGTGATCAAATAACTCGTCGATATTTTCATCCATAACATCGTTATAACTATCACAAAGTTCGTTTATTAATAAGATTTTTCCAGGTGTTTAAAGTTAGACAAAAGAAATTTCTTAATTCTAGCACTGTAAAGTTGAATAGAGATTGACAGTTTAGTAATGATGTCTACAAAAGTAGACATCATAGTGAATATTTACTCGGTAGAGCAAAATTTGTAAGTGTCGGATATTGTAATCTACTGAAATTCTTTCAGAACTTTATTTACGTGCGTATAGGTGATCCATGCAGAGTATTCGTATTACTTTACTATCTTAAAACCGTGTAATCAGTTGATTTCAAATTGAAATACAAACTATTGTAGTTCATAGTAATTTTAACCTACGACCAGATTAATCACTCGTGAATGCCTGATCGCTCCATAGATTAACTTACAAGGTCGTCTATTTCCCTTCTGTAAAATTCGTATTGTTTAGTAATAATTGTATTAAACATAACTAATTAGATTTCCAAAGTTGTGCACCTGCTTTCAGGTCATATCTTGTACTATGATATCCATTACATGATCATGGCTTTATAATAATAATATAATAGCAGGCAATCAGCTGTTTTCTTCTTACACCAGCAAAATTTCCAATAAAGCACAAAAGTATTCTATAAGTTTGGACTAAAGCATACATACATACGTATATACGAACATCTTTTATGTTTCTCATTAGTATACAGTATCATAGGCCATAGTGATATGTCGGTACCATGTGATTAACAATATTAGACCTTAAAAATCATTCTTTTAAAAAGATAGTTTATCACAAAAACTATGATAATTACTTGATCATAACTATTATAATTGTACTGTTAGCCTAGAGTAAGACTTTTGCAAAGTGCATGATGTACAAGTATAGCTAGTTATGGCATGAAACCTAAGGTACAAGTTTGATAAGTTTTTATTCTAATCAGATATACTTATTTTAAATTTTATTCCACAGTATAATGAGAACCTAAATATAGAATACAGATAAGTTCATACATAGCTCAAGATATTGATTATCATTCTTCATCTCACCTGTTTTTTACATGATTAAATGCTTAAATCTTAAAAATTCGTAACTTTTATTGGTATCATATGCAGTGGAAATGATGCTTCCTATAATGTGATTTATCTTTAAATTTTATGTGAAAGTTATTAAAAATGAACATTTGACATCGTAACGAAATGACTATGGTTACTATGATATATAAAATGGCTGCGATACTGAAAAATAATAATCAGCATTAATGGTGTCTCTACGCTAGGTAACAGAACAGAAAAGACTAAATTTTGTGCAGTACTACCAAACGGAACTTTTTAATGGTACCCAACACTGCCTATTCTAGCGACTCCCTAAGGTTTCTCATACTTGTGTGACTCTAGATGAGAGTTAAGGTTTTATAAGAAGAGTAATGTTCAATGAAATTAAGCGAGAAGTGATTTGTTTTAAAGGCTTGAAGCTGTACAAACTACCTTTAAGGCTATATGCTAAAGTCTTAGGAAATTATAACTTTTACTTATAACGTCATATACATACAAAATATTCCTTCGAATGTTTTAGCCTTTTATCTCTAAAATCTACATTATGGTATTAAAATCCAGATTTTTAGTCACACTAGGATGAATGAAATTGATGAATCGTCCCTGTACAGAGAAAATTTGGGGGCTCATAAAATACTTCTTTTCGGTTAAACTATACATTGAGATGCATACCAAATTATACTCTACATTATACTCGATATTATAGCCAATATCTTGAATATTATTTAGACCAGCTATTTCTACACATTCAACTTTTATCGTTCCATTCGCCTTCTTTCACTCTATAAGATGATATGAATGAATAGAATGAATTGACAAGATTTGAGCATTTATTTGGGGCAATATCCAACTTCTGGGATGATATACTAATGTACGGACCACTAGAAATACTAGAATATTAATAATGGATTCTTTCTACTTTCTACTTGTCCGTGACTAATGTCACAAATACGTTTCATCTGACTTCTTTCTTTCTATAGCATGATGTGAATAAATATGGCGAATTGACAAGATTGGAGCATTATTTCGTGTAATTTCCAACTGCTAAGACCACATACTGATGTTTACTACAGGCCACTAGAAATACTAGAATTAAAGTAGAATTAAAGTAATGGGTTCTTTCTAGTGGTAGGTGACTAATGTGAGTAATAC
>NW_002061550.1:0-1321 GCF_000150275.1 Trichoplax adhaerens
CGACTTATATTACTGGTTTCAATTTATTTTTTAAATGAATATTGCCAATACTAACTTATGCAATCATGTATCAACAACAAAGCGATGCAAGTAGAAATAAGATCAGCACGCTCCAAGAAAGATGCTTTAGAGGGTTATCAAGCTTGCAAAAATTGTAAGTACGGGAAAAGAAAATTTAAAATCTAATTTTGCTACTGACGCTGCTCAAATGATACCATAAAATAATTATTATGATTACGAAAAGAAGCTTCAACATTTATTGCATTTGTGAATGGACTGTCGAATTTACGTTATAATATTAAGACGCAAATAAATTCAGATATTTTGATTAGGTAATTATCGTATAACATACTGTAGTAACTAGACTCTACAGCACATGATTCTTGAATGTATATTCATATATTCGTCAGTTTTAGCGCGCATCTACTGTACATTTAATACCGTCGTGTGATTTTCCTTTACTTCGATATGCACTGAATTTAGTACTCTACAAACGCTCAAGTACTAGAAATTATTACTTACACAATCATGTAGCAAACAATTTATGCTGGTAATAAAATTATATCACGTAAGTATACACAAAATTTCATACAAGTTCAATCATACTTCTTAAATTATGAGTGAAAATTATGAATAGTGCTACGTTCACTGATTTTTTCGCTATTCTACAATCTTACAACTATTATACGCCGCAATTATGAATAGTACAGGCACTTACACGATCATTATTCAAATAATACGGAGAGTAAGAGCAGTTGGTTTTACTCAAACATTAAATGAATGTGTGTATGTCACAACCCTCACTTGTGGCAAAGGAAAGTAAAGAACTCTAGTGTAGTTACTTAAAACTTGGGCTATTTCTCCCAGTACTTTCAGTTTCTATGAGAGAAGTATTTGAGAACTCGATTTCTCGGCTGATCTCCACAGACAACTGACTAATTATTACACTATTCTTCACGATATGAGTCTTGCCGTTTCTTGAGCAATTACTTTCTTTATTCTACAAACACACGCGCTTAAATAGGTTTCTACAGTGAATTCCAATATTAACGAGTGAGAATTCATGCTTTACAAGTTACATTAATTAGTATAATACCATTACTAAATATACATGTCGATATCCTCAGACTTAGATAGCTACAAGCTATCAGGTGTTAAGACGCTTAACCTTCGTCCATATACAGCTCAATTTTTAGAGATTAACACACCTTATAAACCTACAGTAAATTAACTGCTAACAACTTCTATTTTTATCTCACTTCTACCATCCTATTATCAGCTACAAGCGCATTAAACATAGCACATAACCTTATCTATCTAT
>NW_002061550.1:1664-2635 GCF_000150275.1 Trichoplax adhaerens
AACTAAATTCTAAATTATGATAGGAATTCATTATACATGCTAGCGAAGATTAGCCAGGCCATTTTATCTTAAGCTACTTGCATTCTATGTTAAAATAATATTTATAACGATTCAGCGTAGATATAGTTGAATGATTACCATAGCGCACAGTATTTTGTAATAAACATAAATACTCATTTGATTTTAATATAAGGTTTTATTGACATGAGTTAGAAAGCAGTTGGTATACATATTGTGAAAATATTTCTACATTTTTTTTATGATATTTTCCATTTATTTTAGTTTTAATTTATGTTTAAAATCTATAAAAATTAGAGATTTACGAAAGAATTGGTTAGGCGAAGTATCTCGGGAGTCATTTTATGGCCCATCTAAGTTAGTGGAAATGTAAGTAAAAGTAACAATATTCAACCAACTATCTTACTTTCAATCGGTGTATTTGCTTCAACTTCAGAGGTTAAGCAAGCTGTTTGTTTTACTTTTCAATATCTTAACAGATTAACCAATCGTCCTTACTTTTGTTGCATCATACCTGCTAAAATACTATCCTGTAAACCATCAATGATATCTGATACTTTATCATCTTGTCAGCATCTTCTTGCTCATATTTCATTACAATTCTTCATCTGGCTTGTTGGCATTCTGGCTTTTTTGGGTAACATTTTCGTTATTGTACGCAACCTCCGCATTATTCGGGCTAAAAAAAAAAATAAAGCCGACAAAGTCAACCTATTCTTAATCAATAATTTAGCAATATCGGATTTTATCATGTCAATCTATTTATTTATCATAGGATTTGCTAATTTAGTTTATAGCAATCAAGGTCTGTATGGCATACGATCTGAGAAGTGGCTACGACATCCCCTCTGTGCAGTATCTTGTACTCTTATGACTACATCTAGCATAGTGTCTGTATTTTTAATGGTAGTAATCAGCATCGATCGGTTCATCACAATCGTTTATGCGCTCGA
>NW_002061549.1:0-1136 GCF_000150275.1 Trichoplax adhaerens
TCGCGAATTTTTTCAACTGTATGGAAGCGCCATCAAGTCTCCATTCTCTTTTGGTGATCAACAAGCAAAATATCAACATGCTCCAAATTTTACCCTATCAGATCAAAATTTTTTGCTGACATGGCAAGATGATGAACCAGGTGTCAAAAGCGGAAGTTGGAGATAAAGCAATCTCCGAGTAGCTCGCTAAATCAAATGCGTATGAAAAGTAGTATTGTAGAAGCATAGTTGTGAATATACTGTAGTAGTGCCCGGCTATTACCGGGATATATACAGTATGTCTGTTAATTATTAACAAATGGGCACATTATCGTAAACCGTCAGCAAAGCGACGCGAGTTTGTACTAGTCTATACTAATTTGTCCAAAATGGTTTAGGGCTACTGTACATTCTATGATTCTACTATCAACAAGTCCTAAGTAGAGTGTACTTGATCTTGGAGAGGAAGGGTATAATATATAAATTAGTACTGGACTGCAGACCAACTGCAGGGTTTTAGCCAACGATTGCAAGTAAAAGTCAGCCATCACCTTTTGAAATACTGATCCAACGCCATTTTTAGAAATGACCCCAAAATGAAGTTGGATCAGTCATTTCAAAGAGGACTGGACTACTTTTAGTCACTAGAATTTCAATATCAAGAGACCGCCACAAATGGATACTCAAGCTTGAATAGTAGTCTACAACCAATGCAAGTATGGATTGGATCGTCTACATATCGAATTCTAATATAGTTGTCCATCGCTGGCTGTAATCCGTTCCATTTCGATTTTGGATCGGTGTCTTTTTGAGCAGTGACGATCTTGTAGGCAGACCATACAGTACACTACAGTATGCTGTGGGGAAAGAGTCTCTCTGTCCAGGTTGTCTGAGGTCATTGTAAAATGTAGAGTACTGTTACTGACTGTACTGTGGAGAAAGAGTCTGTCTCTCTGTCTAGCTTGTCTGAGGTCATTGTAAAATGTAGAGTACAGTACTGTACTGTGGAGAAAGAGTCTGTCTCTCTGTCTAGCTTGTCTGAGGTCATTGTAAAATGTAGAGTGCAGTACTGTACTGTGGAGAAAGAGTCTGTCTCTCTGTCTAGCTTGTCTGAGGTCATTGTAAAATGTAGAGTACAGTACTGTACAGTACTGTGG
>NW_002061549.1:1186-2686 GCF_000150275.1 Trichoplax adhaerens
TAGAGTGTACTTGATCTTGGAGAGGAAGGGTACAATATATAAATTAGTACTGGACTGCAGACCAACTGCAGGGTTTTAGCCAACGATTGCAAGTAAAAGTCAGCCATCACCTTTTGAAATACTGATCCAACGCCATTTTTAGAAATGACCCCAAAATGAAGTTGGATCAGTCATTTCAAAGAGGACTGGACTACTTTTAGTCACTAGAACTTTAATATCAAGAGACCGCCACAAATGGTCACTCAAGCTTGAATAGTAGTCTACAACCAATGCAAGTATGGATTGGATCGTCTACATATCGAATTCTAATGTAGTTGTCCATCGCTGGCTGTAATCCGTTCCATTTCGATTTTGGATCGGTGTCTTTTTGAGCAGTGACGATCTTGTAGGCAGACCATACAGTACACTACAGTATGCTGTGGAGAAAGAGTCTCTCTGTCCAGCTTGTCTGAGGTCATTGTAAAATGTACAGTACTGTACCGACTGTACTGTGGAGAAAGAGTCTGTCTCTCTGTCTAGCTTGTCTGAGGTCATTGTAAAATGTAGAGTACTGTACTGTACAGTACATAGTTCCGTTAAGAATACTGTAGAGTGTACTGTAGAGTGGAGACTCTCCGTGGTCCCAGTGTCGTGGTAGACCGTCCCGGACCAGACCGTCCCGGACTAGATCATGAGGATCGCTAGTGGTAAGGACAAGGGGAAAAAGAATAATAAAGGGAAAAAAGAAGAAGAATAATAGAGAAAATTAGAGTGCTATTCAACAGTTCATTGTAGTGGACGACCTTGCGTACGTAGGCATTTTGAACGCCCTTCTTTGGTGTTTACATTTTTGATCACCTTGCAAATTGGATAGCAATGATGGATTCTTGAAAGATTCAACACGCATGATTGCAAGCGATTATTGATGTACAGGGAAAGACTAAAGGAGAGCACGTATTATCCAAGTGGCAAGATTACTGACTGAATTGGTGTGGATAATTGATGATTTTCCTACTGGATGGCAAGCCATCGAACTTGATCTTGTTACCATTGTTGCAAAGCTTTCGGTTTATGGCAAGAGACTATACAGTAAGGTACAGTACGATCATCTTGCATGTTGGAAAAAGAAAATTTCTAAATGATCATGTCCAATGGATGTAACATAAGTCAGTCGTATGTCTACAACGTAGTATTGAATCGTCTAGTTCACCTTGTTGATGCCATTTCTACATTTCTTGTCTGGAAATGGGTGTACATGGTCTTGGATGTCTTACTTGCTGATTGATCGTTGATTATGGGTGAAGGGTAGTTTGAACAGGAGAGTTTTTGGGACGAAAACCAACTGCAAATGACAATGTTGTTGTTTTGATCAGGCGCTGAGATGAAGATTGTAAATTCATACCGCCTTTTTCACGACTAATTTTATCATACAGTAACATGATAATACGGTAGATAGTTTCTTCATCCACTACTTCCTGGATTTTTCCACGCCTGGAAAAATTCATACTGATTAGTCGATAC